>NW_027196549.1:0-86844 GCF_038502225.1 Cherax quadricarinatus | reverse complement strand
TAACCCCTATCAAGGCAATAAACACTATATTAATTGAAGCTGACATCAGTGTGGCGATTGTGTGGCACAATATCATGAACATGCCCACGTAATCACTGGGAAAGACCCACATGGACATCTCTACGTCACCAAGAAAACATTAGCAAAAAATTTTTATACAAATATACGCAAATATACAAACCCTGCCATGGCCGTGTTTGTATATTTTACCTAAGAAAACCAATTTGCCTAGCTTGCTATACAAAATGCCTAGAAAGCAGAAAAAAAAAATCTCAGACACATATCTCAGCACTACCATGCAACCACAAGCTCACATATCGTACCATAATACAGACCCGCAACTTAGCACTCAACCTTTCACTCTAAATATCCTAACGTACCGTAGGGTGTTACCACGGGAAGAGTCCAGCCCCTCACTGCCTTACCCTCCCCCCCCCTCAGTTGCAGTAACCGCTGTACTGTAATACTCCTATAGCTTGCAGGGAAGGTGGAACCCCACTTCCCACCGTAAAGGATCCTGTTCTTACAAGCTATTCTATAAATACCCGCTGCAATTGCCCTAACCCGAACTGCACCATCAGTTTCCCTCATGACCCATGAGATATATAGGAAGCCAGCCACCACATATAGGATTGCCCTTCTTACCTCCCTTGACACTCCGCTAACGTCCAAGGATAATGCATGGAGAGTCGAGATACATCTCCCACTGAGAAACCCCAAAACCCTACCCAACCACGTACGAACGTTGTCCAAAGCGTCACAAAAATAAACAGCATGGTATGCTGTTTCTTCCAAACCACAATGTAAACAATGCGCATCTCTTACCAAACCCATCCTGCTTAAAACTGATTTCGAAGCTAAAATACTCATAATAAATCTGTACACTAATTCGCGAACCTTCGGTGCCAACTTAAGCTTACAAAACCCGTCCCATATTTCTTTCCAATTATACAGGGGAAAAGCAGACACCCCTCACAAGTACCCGATGCCAACATCTCCGCACCATCTGCCCAGCCCTAATGCTTTGAACATTTTTCAACTTTAACAACAGACGCAACATGTCCTCACACTCAATTAAGCCTCAACCACTCCACCATTTGCGTATATCTACCGTCACTTGTTCTATCTAGGCTGGAATATTTCTGCACACTAACAGCACCTTTCAAGGCAGGTGAAATTGCTGACCTAGAAAATGTACAGAGAACCTTCACGGCGCGCATAACGGAGATAAAACACCTCAGTTACTGGGAGCGCTTGAGGTTCCTAAACCTGTATTCCCTGGAACGCAGGAGGGAGAGATACATGATTATATACACCTGGAAAATCCTAGAGGGACTAGTACCGAACTTGCACACGAAAATCACTCACTACGAAAGCAAAAGACTTGGCAGACGATGCAACATCTCCCCAATGAAAAGCAGGGGTGTCACTAGCACGTTAAGAGACCATACAGTAAGTGTCAGGGGCCCGAGACTGTTCAACTGCCTCCCAGCATGCATAAGGGGGATTACCAACAGACCCCTGGGAGTCTTCAAGCTGGCACTGGACAAGCACCTAAAGTCGGTTCCTGACCAGCCGGGCTGTGGCTCGTACGTTGGTTTGCGTGCAGCCAGCAGTAACAGCCTGGTTGATCAGGCTCTGATCCACCAGAAGGCCTGGTCACAGACCGGGCCGCGGGGGCGTTGACCCCCGGAACTCTCTCCAGGTAAACTCCAGGTAATTACCCTACCCACCCTGGCTCCTCTCTCCCCACCCTCCCTCAGGAATCGCTGCTTTACATATAGAGCCTTCGTCCGTGGCCCCAAAGCCAAGAGACCCAGACCCCCAAGACGTACATGTGTCATGACCGCCTCCCTACTCAACCAAGCTCGCCCATAGCCCCATACTTACCTTAAGACCCGTCTTTGCAGCTCCTGAATATCCATGTCCCTTAATGGGTATACCTTAGCCACGCCCCATACCTTGCTATAAACAAGAGAGTTGACCACCACTGCCCGTTGTTGCAATGAGACATCCCCAGCTCTTAAACCTTTGAGACGATCTAAAGCCTTTTTGACCACGTGCCACAAACTGCACTTCTCACACTATGCCATTCACTTATATATCCATACCTCACCTATGCTATCTGTGCTTGGGGTTCAACTGCAGCAACACACCTAAAGCCAATAATAACCCAACAAAAAGCCGCAGTAAGAATAATCACTAAATCCCATCCCTGGCAACCCCCCTCCCCCACTCTTCATAGATCTAAACTTACTCCCTGTTCAGAACATCCACACTTACTACTGTGCAATCTATATCTACAGGACCTTAAATTCCAATATTAACCTTGACCTAAAATGCTTTCTTGATAGTTGTGACAGGATCCACAGGCATAACACCAGACATAAACATCTCTATGACATTCCCCGTGCTCGACTAAACCTTTACAAAAATTCAATGTGTTTCAAAGGACCTAAAATCTGGAACACCCTACCTGAAAACTCTAGAACTGCAGACACATTCATCACTTTCAAAACTACAGTTACAAAAACATCTTATCTCCCTGATCCACCCCGACAACTAACTACATGATAACCACCTGGTGGTTCACAATTACACTAACTCATCCACTGACTATAAACCCAGAAATACTAATCTTAATCTTAAAATAATAAATCCTAACTAGTCATAAGTTTACATAAGAACATAAGAACATAAGAAAGGAGGATCACTGCAGCAGGCCTGTTGGCCCATACTAGGCAGGTCCTTTACAATTCATCCCACTAACAAAACATTTGCCCAACCCGATTTTCAATGCTACCCAAGAAATAAGCTCTGATGTGCAAGTCCCACTCAAATCCAACCCCTCCCACTCATGTACTTATCCAACCTAAATTTGAAACTACCCAAAGTCCGAGCCTCAATAACCCAACTAGGTAGACTGTTCCACTCATCAACTACCCTATTTCCAAACCAATACTTTCCTATGTCCTTTCTAAGTCTAAACTTATCTAATTTAAATCCATTACTGCGGGTTCTCTCTTGAAGAGATATCCTCAAGACCTTATTAATATCTCCTTTATTAATACCTATCTTCCACTTATACACTTCGATCAGGTCTCCCCTCATTCTTCGTCTAACAAGTGAATGTAACTTAAGAGTCTTCAATCTTTCTTCATAAGGAAGATTTCTAATGCTATGTATTAATTTAGTCATCCTACGCTGAATGTTTTCTAACGAATTTATGTCCATTCTGTAATATGGAGATCAGAATTGAGCTGCATAATCTAGGTGAGGCCTTACTAATGATGTATAAAGCTGCAGTATGACCTCTGGACTTCTGTTGCTTAAACTTCTTGATATGAATCCCAGTAATCTATTTGCCTTATTACGTACGCTTAGGCATTGCTGTCTTGGTTTAAGGTTGCTGTTCACCATAACCCCCAAGTCCTTTTCGCAATCTGTATGGCTAAGTTCTACATCATTTAACTTATACGTGCTAGGGTTATGGACACTCCCGAGCTTCAGAACCTTGCATTTATCTACATTGAATTGTATCTGCCACTTTTCTGACCAAGAATAGAGTAAGTTTAAATCCTCCTGAAGTTCCCTAACATCTACGTTTGAATCAATTATCCTACCTATCTTTGTGTCATCGTCGAATTTGCTCATATCACTAGTAATTCCCTCATCAAGATCATTGATATATATTATAAACAACAAGGGCCCAAGACTGATCCCTGTGGAACGCCACTTGTTACAGATCCCCACTCGGATTTAACCCCATTTATGGACACTGCTTCCTGTCTGTGAGCCATGTCTCGATCCATGAGAGCACTTTTCCCCGAATGCCATGAGCTGCCACTTTCTTTAACAGTCTATGGTGCGGAACTCTATCAAAAGCCTTACTAAAATCTAAGTAAATAATATCAAATTCTTTATCGTGGTCTACAGCCTCAAAAGCTTTACTGAAGAAAGTTAATAAATTAGTTAGACAAAGCCGGCCTCATGTGAATCCATGCTGAGTATCATTAATCAAGCTATGCTTATCGAGATGGCTTCTTATAATCTCAGCTATAATTGACTCTAGTAATTTGCCTACAATTGAGGTCAGGCTTATTGGGCGGTAATTTGACGGCAACGACTTGTTCCCTGTTTTAAAAATAGGAATTACATTAGCCATCTTCCACATATCAGACACTACACCTGTTTGAAGAGATAAATTAAACATATTAGTTAATGGTTCACAGACTTCCATTTTGCATTCCTTAAGAACCCTTGAAAAAACCTCATCAGGACCCGGCGACTTATTTTGCTTCAGTCTGTCTATCTGCTTCACAACCATTTCACTAGTGACTGTGATGTTACGTAATTTATCTTCTAGCCCACTATAAAAATTAATTACTGGAATATTGTTAGTGTCTTCCTGTGTAAAAACGGAGAGAAAATAATTATTTAAAATCGAACACATTTCATTCTCTTTGTCAGTAAGATGCCCATAGTTATTTTTAAGTGGACCTACCTTATCTCTAACTTTTGTTCTATAGACCTGGAAAAAACTTTATGGGTTAGTTTTAGAATCCCTAGCAACTTTAATTTCATAGTCACTTTTAGCTTTTCTTATCCCCTTTTTAATGTCCCTCTTAATGTCAATATACTGATTCATAAGATGACCCTCACCTCTTCTGATACGCCTATAAATTCCTTTCTTATGCCCTAGTAGATATTTCAGCCTATTATTCATCCATTTTGGGTCATTTCTATTTGATCTAATTTCTTTATACGGGATAAACGTTCTTTGAGCAGCATGTACAGTGTTCAGAAAACTGTCATATTGATAGCTCTCTTCGTTACCCCAGTCAACAGATGATAAGTGTTCTCTAAGCCCATCGTAATCTGCTAAGCGAAAATCTGGGACTGTTACTGAGTTATCGCTACTATCGCACTTCCATTCAATGCTAAATGTAATTGATTTGTGGTCGTTAGCACCCAGTTCCTCTGAAATTTCTAAATTATTAACAAGGGATTCATTGTTTGCCAGAACTAAGTCAAGCAGGTTATTTCCACTTGTAGGTTCTGTCAAAAACTGCTTCAAAAAACAATCCTGAACTACTTCTAAGAAGTCGTATGATTCTAAATTCCCAGTCAAGAAATTCCAATCAATATGACTAAAGTTAAAGTCTCCTAGAATTGCTACATTATCGTGCCCTGTGGCCTTAACAATTTCCTCCCATAGTAGTCTCCCTTGGTCCCTATCTAAGTTTGGGGGACGGTATATCACTCCTAAAATCAGTTTTTCATGCCCCTCTGAAAATTCTATCCAAACAGACTCTGTATTTGTTACTTCAGACTTAATACCCGTTTTTATGCAACAGTTCAAGCGATCTCGGACATACAATGCCACCCCACTCCCCTTCCCGATACTTCTATCTACTTGGAACAATTTAAAACCCTGAATGTGACATTCCACAGGCATGTCCCGACTTTTTGAATTAAACCACGTCTCAGTTAAGGCAAATACATCAATGTTACCTGCACTAGCAACTAATCTCAACTCGTCCATCTTATTCCTAGCACTACGGCTATTAGCATAATAAACATTGAAAGACTCTCCTTTCTCTTTACCCTTCCTGCTCATTTCTGTTTTTCTACTAAACCTATTACTGTCCTTATCACCCAGTGTCGCTGGATTTTCAATATCTACCTCGTTCTGCTTATTACCAGTGACCCCACCCCAGACCTAGATAAGTGAACCCCATCCCTGGCATATATGTCATTTCTGCCATAGAAGAGGTCCCAGTTGTCAATGAATGTTACCGCATTTTCCTTAGAGTATTTGTCCAGCCAGCAATTGACACCAATTGCCCTGGACAACCATTCATTTTCAACTCCTCTCCTTGGCAAAATACCACATATGACAGGGTTCCCACCCTTCCTCCTAATTATTTCTATTGCTTACTTATACCTGCTAATCAGGTCTTCACTCCTACGTCTGCCAACATCGTTGCCTCCAGCACTGAGACAGATAATAGGATTGCTCCCATTACCTCTCATGATGTCATCCAGACGGCTAACAATATCCTCCATCCCAGCCCCAGGAAAGCAAACCCTCTGTCTCCTACTCCTGTCCTTCAAGCAGAACGCCCTATCCATATACCTAACTTGGCTATCCCCAACAACAACAATATTCTTACCTTCCTTGGTGTCGTTCGTCGTGACGTTCCCAGTAGTCGACTCACATTCGTCGGGTAGCACTGAGAATGTATTAGATGTTTCCACAACAGTTTCCACGACAGTCTCTTTTTTCTTTATCGTTTCTACCTTTCCATTCATCTTCTTGATTGCCAACTTCGTTCCCTGCTGTCCAGCCACTGACCAGTTTCCCTTTTTGACCTGAGGACTCAAAACAGGAGGACTACTACGAATCTTCTTGTTTTCCTCGGTCAGTCGCCGAATCTCCATCTTCGCCATCAATTCTTCCTTAAGCTGTTGGTAAAGTTGCTCGATGGAGGGCATCTTGCTTCAATCCGTAGAGAGCGCACGAACAGGTCTTCACAGAGCTAAGTACACGTCACGCCTATGATGCTCCAATATAGACAAAAGCATTCACATTGCTAAACTCACAAATTATGATTTAGTCACTTAGCCTTAATACCATAATCTGAAAGCATTTAATGTTAAGAATTAATCTAAGTCTGCCCGAAATGCCCAGCCATGCTAGGTGTCGTAGTTGCCCCCTCTGTAATTAATATTTTATAACATGTAAACCACACAATACCCAAAACCTGTAAACCCAACATTGTAACCCTTATAGAGAATAAACCAGTGCAGAATTTACCCTTCTACCCTCCACCTCTTCCGCCATGTACACGATCCCGCAAATTTTTAATTGCACCACTACCGACCAACCATACCGACCAACCGACCCACCCACGTACCCACCTCCAATAAGTTCGATTTTGCTCTGTTAACACACATACCAGTTACCGCCCCAAAAGCCACAACAACCCTACCCACGATCTGCAAATCTCCCTCCCCTCTTAACAAAATCGTTGTATCATCCACGTAACCGACTATGCACGCACGATTATTACCCTGTACCCCACCTCCCAAACTTTCATCCACCAGATCGTAAAATAGATTTTGCACACAGGCAAAAAGCAGCTGAGAGAGGGGGTAACCTTGCCTCAAACCCCGCTCCATACGCACAGGCTGCCCTAACTTACCGTTCACCTGTACTCTTACCAGTGCTGAATCATACAAAGTGTCAACCCAGCGTACTATTCCTTCTCCAAAACCCTGCTTCAATAAAATAAGCCTTAATAAATCTCTGTCAACACAGTCATAAGCATTTTGCCAATCAAGCCCTAGGACACCCCCCCTTGACATTCCACCAAGAATTCCCTAATACGGCCATGTCCTTCCCTCATACTTCTACCTGGTATACCCAGCTGTCCCCTATGAATAACCGATCCATTGACTTTTCTCATCCTGTTGCCTAGCACCTTTGCGAATATTTTACAGTCTGAACACATGAGAGAGATTGCCCTATATGCACTCAGACCCCTCCCCCCTCCCTTTTTGGGCACCAACACCACTACCCCTGTACGCTGCGACGTACCCAGCCTCCCCCTCTCGAGCATGCAATTCAATACTTCAACCAAGCATTGCTTGATGTGCCCCCAATTCGTACTATAAAATTCACTGGATATACCATCTATGCCTGGTGCTTTCCCTTTACTCATCTTAAATATCGCCTCTTCGACCTCCTCCTCATGAATCCTACCCTCTAGTACCTCCCGATCCCTTTCACTTATGACCTTTCTGAATTCCCACCCCCCAGCAGACTACCCTCATGAACTCCCCCCCCCCCCATCGCTCTTCGTCGAAGCTTGTCCTCAAACCAAAGGTCAGTATAAAAACTCATGCTAACGTATTAGAAAGTAACTGACTAGTCTGATATCCACCCAAACCGGTGCATACTTCCAAACTTAGAAGGGATGTTGCTTGTTGTCGAACCCGAAATTTCCGCAGGACACAACCCGAAGGCTTGTCTCCCCAGAGCACCTCTTCCATACCCGCCTTGATGCGAACCGCATTGAACCACTCATTGTGAATTTCGGCTAGTTGATCGCGCAGATGTTTGATGTTTTCATACCTTCATCAGTCCATACAAAGGAGAAACTTAAAGCAACAGGAGGAAAATGAGGTAATCAGTCTTTCAACCTTGAGTCGATGTGGTCAGTCCATCAATCTTGAATAGAATACGGCATATGAGCGGAGAAGGAGTTTCCACACTGGACAAATGTGACACCACCTACGACTGCTGCACCTCTCCTGCCTACGGTTTATAAGCTGCTTCTCCGCTCATATGCCGTATTCTATTCAAGATTGATGGACTGACCACATCTACTCAAGGTTGAGGGACTGATTACCTCATTCTCCTCCTGTTGCTTCAAGTTTCTCTTTTGTATGGACTGATGAAGCCACTGTGTGGCGAAACGTTTCCTTAATAAAGATACCCAAGAGTTGCACATGTGTCTAATTTATCAACATGTCGGTTCTGTGAACCATTCATCTACAATCCTGTCAGACACTGCAACTTTTTGGGATCTTAATACTTGGGAATTCTTCGCTTGCCTAACCCTTGGGCACGACCTACTTCCACACTTGGCAAATGTGACACCACCTACGACTGCTGCACCTCTCCTGCCTACGGTTTATAAGCTCCTTCTCCGCTCATATGCCGTATTCTATTCAAGATTGATGGACTAACCACATCGACTCAAGGTTGAGGGTTCTTTAGAGGGCTGGGGGTGGGTCTGTGGTGGCGGCATTTGAGGGGGCATACCCAATGTGTGCGTGGGGGAATATCTGGAAATGCTTACGGCAATTGCGTGTTAAACCAGGTGTAAGGGAGGTAATGTTTAGGTTTTTACATGGAATCTTGCCGTCTGGTGTTGTGTTATTTAATAGGAGTTAGTACTAAGGGAGGGAGGGGAGTGCAAAGCGTGTGGATGTTTGGAGACTATTTTTCATGCGGTGTATTTTTGTAATTGTTTAGAAGCTGTGAGGGTATGGTTAGGTAGGGTAGTTAGGTTAGTGGGTGGGGAACGGTTACAGGTGTTAAGGATGTTAAGTTTAGATATAGGTGGGATGAGTCAGATGGTGGTGAATGCGGTTGCGTATGTGGTCACTGATTTTATTTATACGTCTTGGGCTATGAGGGAGGTGGGTGTGGATAAAATAATAAAGGTGTTACGGCCACCATTTACAGAACTAAGTGTCGCAATAGGGATCTTTATGGGGGAAGGTGGGAGACAGCGTTTACTGAGGGATACCGGAGTTTTAGGTTGAAGGATTTAGGGAATTTAAGTGTAAAGTAAGGGGTAACGACGGGCTAGTTTCTTGAGTGAGGATGTGTGGATGGCTTTTAGGGTGTGTGGTTGGATTTGTCCTAATGCATTTATGCTTTTCCTGTGTAGCGAGTGTGGTGTGGGTGGTGGTATTACACATACGTGTTCCCTTTATGTTGTGAAGGTTTTGGATAGTATATGTACGTAGTGTATTGTAGCACTACATCATTGTGTGTATATAAGGTGAGTGGAAGGGTAGAATCTTACAGTATTTGTGCGTGTGAGAATGGCTGTTCGTTATTGTGAGAGTAAATTCAAAGATGTTATAGAAAGCACATACTATGTGGTGTTACTATGGTATGCCATATGACTGCTTAGAATATGATGTGATACAAAGTCCGGGGTTTCCCTTCTTGTAGGAAGCATTCTGTAGGGCACAGTACCTGTACATCGGAAGGCTCGGAAGTGTAAATAGCTGTAATGAGCAACGTGGTACAGTATTTAATATTATGTGACATTGTATTTTGGCACATAAGGCCTAACATATAATGTTTCAGCGGCCTGGTTAAGATTATATAGTACATGTCGTGTGACACTGTATGTGCAGGGTAGTGTTATATATTTTAAGTACACGCTGTTTGTTTCCCTTTGCTATTTTAATGTTTCAAGTCACATGTAAGAGTATATGTAAGGTAATATAAAAATGAATATTGATTTTGTGTAAATACACAATTTTAGATAGACTTTGTTGGAGCAGGTATGCATATGAGTTCAAGTAGCGGTGTATGTCATGTATTAATACTGCTATAGGGTATACAGTGTATTAAGAAGTCTTGGCAGGATTGCACCCTTGCCTTGTATGTGAGACAAAGTTTTCATAATTGTTACTTAGAGCAAGTAGTATCCTGCGCTCTTATAGTATGTCATTGTTTTGTTGGTATTTGATGAGGGGGGGGGGTACTTTTTTACTTCCAGAGCACATATGTACGACTTAATAAATGTACCTTTGGTGGGGGGGATGTATAGGTTTTAATGGTATGTGAGGCTTTTATCTTTAAGAATTGTTTTGTATATAAAACTTGGCATAAGATGTATAAGTGTCCTGGAGTAGATTCTCTGGATATGTTGTTGGTACACTTGTGTGAAGTGTTCCTTTTTCTTTTTTGGATTGTGTATACGTATGTTGTACTTTAATTTGTTGTTCCATGTCGATTTGTTTAGTGACATATGTTTGCTTCCATGTGTAATGTATACTGTATTTTAAATAAAATAAAAAAAAATACTGTAGTAGAGCAGCACCGCGTCCTGAATGTGAGGCATCTGTTCGGAGACAAAAGACTTTATTAATTCTGGTAATTTTAGAACTGGGGGGTTGGAAAATATCCTTTTAATTTGTTCGAAGCTTTGCATAGCCTCTTCATAACAAACAAGAGGTTCCTTTACATTATTTTTTAAATAGTCTGTGAGAATGGAAGTCAGGCTTCTTAAATTAGGTACAAAAATTTTATAGAAATTTACTGACACAAGGAAACTTCTTAGCAACTTCTTTGTAGTTAGGAAGGTGCTGTCTAGAACTGCTTTCGTCTTGTTAGGAAGGGGTGATAAACTATTCTCAGAAATAATAAACCCGAGGTATTGTACTTTGAAATAGCAAAGAAAACACTCCTGTTGTTTAATTGTAAGGCCATAAGCTCTTAGTCTTTTTAAAACAAGCGACAGTGTTGTAAGATGATCCTCCCAGACATGAGTCATGATGTAGATATTATCGAAATACACTAAAACATTCTTGAGGTCAGAAAGAACTATTCTCATAAGCTGGATATACGTGGCACACGCGGTGACCAAGCCGAAAACCATTGTGCGATATTGTATTAGTCTTCTATGAGTAGGGGAAACAGTGTATGGTTTAGAGTCTGGGTGTAATGATACTTGATGGTACGCTTGTGAGATGTCTAATTTAGAGAAGAATTTACAGTTATGAAATTTATACAAGTAATGATCGATTACCGGCATGGGCTCGGCGTCCCAGTTAGTGATAGTGTTTAAATAATGAAAATCTTATGAGTGTCTATAAGAATTATCTGATTTTTTAACCATGACAACTGGTGAACAGAAAGCAAACTTGGAAGGTTCTATGATATTTAACTTTAAGAGTTTGTCGACTTCATTTCCAAATGTTTTCCGTAAGTGAACGGGGACAGGATAGATTTTCCATCTTACTGAGCTAACACTTCAATCTTGTTTGTGTACAACGGTAGTGGTAAGTCCTGGGATCTCTGTGAATACGTCTGAAAAGTATATACTAAAGCATTTACTTGAGACTTTTGTTTACTAGATAGTTCACTGTTCATGTTGATGTTTGAGTTATTCGTTGGAGAATCAACAGTTAAGATATAAAGTAGTTCCTTCCATTCTGTGCGAGACTCATCATCTATAATACAAACTTTACATTCACAAGAATCATGACTGTTAACTAAGCTGTAAGATGCAGTATCTTCATCAAAGGAGTTTAAATAAAGATTAACTTCTCTACGGTGGTACAGTTTCAAAATATTGATATGGTACATTATCTTACCCTTGACATCCAAGAGATAATCTACCTTATTACAGACCTTCACTACTTCATACAGTCCGCCCCAAGAAATTAACAATTTCCTTTTAGAGCTCTTTTGTTCAAAAAAGGTTTTGTATGTTTCCATGGACATATTCAGGTTCTTGACAATAAAATCAGCGGTTTCTTCTAATCTTTTTCTCAGGTTTAATATCTTTGGACCACAGTTCATTTAATATAAATAGAGGTCCGCGAGCCTGCCTTACATAAAGCAATGCGAAAGAGGAATATCCAAGGGAATCACTTGGAATCTCACGCATTGCAAAGACAGCATATGCCAGTCAGCTGGTTTAAGAATACAAAGTTTCTTTAATGTTGACTTTAGGATGGCATGTTGTCGTTCCACTCTTCCGTTACAATTTGGATGGTAAGGTGTAGTGTAAAAGAGGTTGAACACCCACAAGTTGATAAACTTGATCCATTAATTCAGAGGTAAATTGCGTTTCTTGATCAGAAAGAATTTTCCTGGGTATACCTACCTGTGAAAAAATAGACAGTAATGCTTCTGCAACTTCTATTGAAGTAAGGGATTTCAGCTAGACGCATAGTCAAGATATATTTATGACTTCCTGATGACCGAGGAGTGACAGGACCAACTATATCCACTGCAACTCTAGCAAATGGGACTGAGAAAATTGGCATTTTTTACCATAGGGACTCTTTGTTCTACCCTTTTGTAAGGAAAGTTGACATATGTGACACGACAAACAATAGTTATAGATGTCCGAAGACATCCTAAGACAGAAGTACAAGTCCTTTATCTTCTTATAGGTCTTCCTATGTGAAAAATGGCCAGAGACTGGCAGATCATGAGAAATCTTCAAAATAGTCTCACAGCAATTATTAGGAGTTACTAACAGATTTCTTCCCACGTCATTAGGATTTTCTGCTGACACTGTATTCTTGAATAGAAGATTATCTTTATATACAAATTTATAAGAAAATTTCTTTCTTTGAATCACGTTGTCTGTTAACACTATCTTCCGGGTTTCCTCTATGGAAGGACAAGTCTTTTGAAGACCCTCTAAATCTATGTGAGAAAGCTCAATGGGTTTTCCTCTGGAAAAAAAATCATCGGATGTATAGGTTTTACCTTAGACTGAGCTCTGGTAAGAACGTTAACTGTGTCCTGCTGGTGAACGGATTCAGTTACTAGTGACACTTGGTTAGTTTCTGTGCCTTCTGGTGTTGATGACTGACTTTCCAATAGAAAGAACAGAAGAGTTTAGGCTACTGCTAGAATTAACACCATTGTTGTTATCATTATTACTAGTACTACCATCATCATTACTACTACTACCATTAATATTACTATCATTATCATTACGACCACTACTACTATTACTATCATTAATAATACTACCATTATCATTACTACTACTATCATTAATATTACTACCATTATCATTACTACTACTACTACTATCATTAATATTACTACAGTTATCATTACTACTACTACTACTACTATCATTAATATTACTACAGTTATCATTACTACTACTACTATAATCATTACTAATACTATTAACATTACTACTACAACTATTATCGTTACTATCGCTATTATCATTACTACTACTACTATTATCACTACTACTACAACTATTATCATTACTACTACTACTACTACTAATGTTATCAGTGTCTGGTAATATCCACCAGGAATCACATTGTTTCCCAACAATTTCTATATAAAAATTCTCTCCAAATCTTACACTCACATTCATCATGTTTAGTTAATTGTTTTGTAGAGGAAACTGTCATAACTGGTAACACCTTACTGACAGTCACTGAGGTGTTACATAACTGTTAACACCTTACTGACAGTCACTGAGGTGTTACATAACTGGTAACACCTTACTGACAATCACTCAGGTGTTACATAACTGGTAACACCTTACTGACAGTTACTGAGGTGTTACATAACTGTTAACACCTTACTGACAGTCACTGAGGTGTTACATAACTGTTAACACCTTACTGACAGTCACAGAGGTGTTACATAACTGGTAACACCTTACTGACAGTTACTGAGGTGTTACATAACTGTTAACACCTTACTGACAGTCACTGAGGTGTTACATAACTGGTAACACCTTACTGACAATCACTCAGGTGTTACATAACTGGTAACACCTTACTGACAATTACTCAGGTGTTACATAATTGGTAACACCTTATTGACAATCACTCAGGTGTTACATAACTGGTAACACCTTACTGACAATCACTCAGGTGTTACATAACTGGTAACACCTTACTGACAATCACTCAGGTGTTACATAACTGATAACACCTTACTGACAATCACTCAGGTGTTACATAACTGGTAACACCTTACTGACAATCACTCAGGTGTTACATAACTGGTAACACCTTACTGACAATCACTCAGGTGTATAATTACAGGACGCAGATTTCTGTGTGTCCCCTTCCTGTAATTCCACCCATCTCGGCAGTCTCTACCGTAGACCAGCTAAACAAGACCTCGTTCTCATCTGGCTAGATCACTGGGGGTGGCTGAGCTGAGTCCGGGATACATAACCTGGGGAAGGCTGAGACTGGAAGATATCCTAAGGAAAGTGAGGAAGGGGAGACATCCGGGGGCCCACAGATGGATTCCTGGACACATGGACCTGGGAAAGGCAAGGATACCTTGGGGAAGTGGGGAAGGGAGAATATCTGAAGGCGGACAGATGGTCTCCTGGACACATGGACCTGGGAAAGACGAGGATGCTGGTTGTTGAGGCAGACCTTGGAGAAGTGGGGAAGGGAGAATATCTGAGGGGACACAGATGGACTCCTGGACACATGGACCTGGGAAAGACGAGGATACTGGTTGTTGAGGCAGACCTTGGGGAAGTGAGGAAAGGAGAATATCTGAGGGGACACAGATGAACTCCTGGACACATGGACCTGGGAAAGGCAAGGATACCTCGGGGAAGTGGGAAAGGGAGAATATCTGAAGGCGGACAGATGGACTCCTAGACACATGGACCTGGGAAAGACGAGGATACTGGTTGTTGAGGCAGACCTTGGAGAAGTGGGGAAGGGAGAATATCTGAGGGGGACACAGATGGACTCCTGGACACATGGACCTCGGAAAGACGTTGAGGCAGACCTTGGGGAAGTGGGAAAGGGAGAATATCTGAAGGCGGACAGATGGACCTGGGAAAGACGAGGATACTGGTTGTTGAGGCAGACCTTGGAGAAGTGGTGAAGGGAGAATATCTGAGGGGACACAGATGGACTCCTGGACACGTGGATCTGGGAAAGACGAGGATACTGGTTGATGAGGCAGACCTTGGGGAAGTGGGAAAGGGAGAATATCTGAGGGGACGCAGATGGACTCCTGGACACATGGATCTGGGAAAGACGAGGATACTGGTTGTTGAGGCAGACCTTGGGGAAGTGAGGAAGGGAGAATATCTGAGGGGACACAGATGGACTCCTGGACACATGGACCTGGGAAAGACGAGGATACTGGTTATTGGGGCAGACCTTGGAGAAGTGGGGAAGGGAGAATATCTGAGGGAACACAGATGGACTCCTGGACACATGGACCTGGGGAAAACTTCAGAAACACAGTAAGTGGACCTTAAAGACGTGGCAAGGTCTGGTAACTCAGAAATAACTCTGAGGCTGACAGTGGTCGCAAACAGTAATAATGACAATTTCGATTTCTTATAAACTGACATGTGATTATTTTACATTTTGGGTGGCATTAAATTTACCTAAATCAAGGAAGCAGATTTTACCAATTTTCTGATAGTGGTGTGATCATTTGATGCTCCACACGATATTTTATTCAATCTGAAATATTAGATGGCTGCAAAACTCGAATGATGAGATCAGTTATAAAAAGACTGATTAATCACTTGAGCTCTGGCTAGCAGTGCTTCCTACCAGTTCAGATGTCATGCAACAAAAATGGAAAAATGTTCCATAACAGAGAGCTTAACAAGCTACATTGCTAATTAAAGCTCGCCCATGCTCTCTATGCACGTCACATAGTACCCTCAGGAACAAACCGTAAACCCATAAATGTCAGCCAGAAATTTGGGAATGAGACGTAATAAACTTTGATTATAGAAAAGAAAAGGGGATTCATTTCCTTAGATCAAGAATCAATTGGACAGAATGAAGATGCTTTCTCTGAACGAATTTCTTAAGCAAGTAAAACCAATCTATTGGCTGCCACCTATATGAAGAATCTGTTAGGTTTTTAAAGCTTTTGAGTGTTAATGAGTGCTGAGTGTGTATGTGAGTGAAGAACACGTTATAACAGTGTTAATGAGTGCTGAGTGTGTATGTGAGTGAAGAACACGTTATAAAAGTGTTAATGAGTGCTGAGTGTGTATGTGAGTGAAGAACACGTTATAACAGTGTTAATGAGTGCTGAGTGTGTATGTGAGTGAAGAACACGTTATAAAAGTGTTAATGAGTGCTGAGTGTGTATGTGAGTGAAGAACACGTTATAACAGTGTTAATAAGTGCTGAGTGTGTATGTCAATTTCAACATTGTGTTAAGAACACGTTATAACAGTGTTATAAGTTAAGAACACATTATAACATTGTTATAATGTTAAGAACACATTATAACAGTTCTGAGACTGATGAAGTTATAATTTGATAAAGTTTATTTTCTTCACCATTATAAATTGTACATCACACAGCGTATTTCCTCATATATTAATATTTGGTACTTTAGGTAATATTACTGGTACCTGATGTGTTGTAGGTAGTGAACATTGTTCAGTCGTTCAACAAACATTTCTCTGCATCACCTGAGAACATTGAACTACAAGATCAGTTAGAAATAACTGATCTTGTAGTGGAACATTTATATGTTCCGCTTAATGTTCATGAATGTTGTTATTTATGTGTACTTATTCGAGTGTATTTACATGTGCCAGCAAACATTCAACTTGTTGAATCTTAACAAGTCAAAGATTCGAGAAAAGAGTTTATAATGTCACTTTATACTCCATTGTGCGACTAGAAATTACAATAATTGATGTCAACATCAATTGCTCTAATTACTCACAAAACTTCCTTTACTATATTAAATTACAAAGTATTAATGTTTTAAAAAATAGGTGATGATTTGTGCTATTTAAGAAGGTGAAGAAAAGACATTGTTTGCAGGAGAGTCTTTTCATGGAATAACGTTTTGATCTATGTTGATTTTTGTTCAGTGACTTGGTCAGTCACTGCACTCTGTGTCAATGTGTGTTAATGTGTTCTACACTCCCATACCCACTCAGTATTCTTTAACAATGTGTGATAGTGTACTCTGCATTATCAAACACGCTCAACACACTTTAACAATGTGTAATAATCGGCTCAACACACCCACCCACTAAACACTTTTTAACAATTATCAATAATATACTGTACACTCACACATTCACTCGGCTAACAAAACAGCTTCGTATCAGAAGAAAAGCAGAACTGTTATAGTACATTTGAGGGGGACGTTGAGAGCTGTGAACCCCAAACACAGCATTTCCTCAAAGAGGAACTTAACTCTTCAAATGTAGCCTCACCATGAAGCATTACCCATATATGATATTAGAACAAATGTTTTAATATCATTATATACAGAGAGATGTAATTACAGAGAGGGACACACAGAAATCTGTGCTTTGTAAATACATCCACCCGGGTAGACTCGTACCGTAGTCCAGCCAGAAGAGAAGAACTTCCCATCCGGCTACACCACCATGGTGAGGCCAATTATTGTTTTTAATCTGTTAAAATTAATTTTATGTATCTTTCTGTATCTTCTGTGTTAACATGTATAACAATTTGGTGTGTGTATATATGGTGTTACTATGTATAACAGTTTGGTGTATATATATATATGGTGTTACTATTTATAATAGTGTGATCACTGTATCTCTAGTGTTGTTATGCATATTATAGTGAGCGAAATGTTCTTACAACAAAGTTACTTCACGATGTATAAGAATATCAGTGAAACAAATAATGTATATTTGTACTTTATTTGTTTTGTTAAGAGATAAGTAAATAATAAATCTGAATGTCACAGGAAGTCAGTTAGAAACAACAATTACATGGTGTGAATAGAGGTAATATGAGTGTATGTTACTGAAGAACACATTATAACAGTGTTAATGAGTGTTGAGTGTGTGTTGTGAGGGTAACTCCATGCAACACTGCCCATATAGAATATCAATATACAGGTAGATATAATAACAGGGAGGTTACAAAGAAATCTGTGTATCCTCCCATGTTATTACATGTGAGCATTGTATCCCTGTAAACCTGGTCCAGCCAGAAGACAGGAACCTCCCAGCCAGCCACACCATCTGTTTTTCATCTGATCCTTTTATTTATGTGTTATATTTGTTTATTTTGGGGGGGATTTTGCTATTTATAACAGGATGATCATTGTATCTCTGGTGTTACTATGTATCTCAGCTTGATTCCTGTATCTCTGGTGTTACAATGTACAGCAATGTGATCACTGTATCTCTGGTATTACTGTGTAAAACAACGTAATCTTTGTATCTCTGGTGCTACAGTGAATAACGGTCTGATATTTGAATCTCTGGTGTTACTATGTATAAAAATGTGATCTTTATGTATATTTTGTTACTAAGGATAACAGAGATCACTACATCTCTGTGAGGCCATTGCATCCCCGGCTCTTATGTTAAGAAGGTCACGTGTGCTTGTGTGTGAACTCCAAACAATTAGTGATTTTCCGTCTGGCCTTCGCACGGAAAGAATGCTGAAAATGTGTGAGAGCCGTAAAGTATATTTACACATTCCTAAAAATACTTCAAGAAAATATCAATGCGCTTTGAGAAGAACAAAAGAACATAGTGTTTAGTGTAGTGTAGTTGCAAGTGAAAGCAGCAATTGTACAGCTGGTACTGGGGAACCTTCCCATGCCACCGTAAACAAGGATTGTTGGTGATGAAAGATTGAACGTAAAACAATGGGAGAAGCTCAGTAAGATCAATGGTTACAGCGAAAAAATCCAAACACTGAAATCAAATTAATGAAGTGTTGAAAAGTACGAGAAAATATAGGTGAGTACACACGCACGAGCACGCGCACACATACACACACACACACACACACACACACACACACACACACACACACACACACACACACACACACACACACACACACACACACACACACACACACACATATACACACACACACACATACACACACACACACACACACACACACACACACACACACACACACACACACACACACACACACACACACACACACACACACACACACACACACACACACACACACACACACACACACACACACTCAGAAGTGTCCTTGTTTGCAGATGATGTGAAGTTAATGAGAAGAATCAAATCAGATGAGGATCAGGCAAGACTACAAAGAGACCTGGACAGGCTACAAGCCTGGTCCAGCAACTGGCTCCTTGAGTTTAACCCTGCCAAATGCAAAGTCATGAAGACAGGCTGCAGACCTGGTCCAGCAATTGGCTCCTGGAGTTCAATCCCACCAAGTGCAAAGTCATGAAGATTGGGGAAGGGCAAAGAAGACGCATATCAACCAAATAACTGCTGCAGCATATGGGCGCCTGGCAAACCTCAGAACAGCATTCCGACATCTTAAAAAGGAGTCGTTCAGGACCCTGTACACCGTGTACGTTAGGCCCATATTGGAGTATGCGGGACTAGTTTGGAACCCACACCTAGCCAAGCATGTAAAGAAACTAGAGAAAGTGTAAAAGTTTGCAACAAGACTAGTCCCAGAGCTAAGAGGTATGTCCTACGAGGAGAGGTTAAGAGAAATCAACCTGACGACACTGGAGGACAGGAGAGATAGGGGGGACATGATAACGACTTGCAAAATACTGAGAGGAATTGACAAGGTGGACAAAGACAGGATGTTCCAGAGACTGGACACAGCAACAAGGGGACACAGTTGGAAGTTGAAGACACAGATGAATCACAGGGATGTTAGGAAGTATTTCTTCAGCCACAGAGTAGTCAGGAAGTGGAATAGTTTGGGAAGAGATGTAGTGGAGGCAGGATCCATACATAGCTTTAAGCAGGGGTACGATAAAGCTCATGGTTCAGGGAGAGTGACCTAGTGGCGACCAGTGAAGAGGCGGGGCCAGGAGCTTGGACTCGACCCCTGCAACCTCAACTAGGTGAGTACAACTAGGTGAGTACACACACACACACACACACAGAGAAGACACGAGAGAGAGGGGTGGGTTGATTGCATTTTCCTAGACTGCAGGAAGGCCTTTGACACAGTTCCTCACAAGAGATTAGTGCAGAGACTGGAGGATCAGGTGCATATAACAGGGAGGGCACTGCAATGGAGCAGGGAATACCTGACAGGGAGGCAACAACGAGTCATGGTACGTGAAGAGGTATCACAGTGGGCGCCTGTGACGAGCGGGGTCCCACAGGGGTCGGTTCTAGGACCAGTGCTATTTTTGATATATGCGAACGACATGATGGAAGGAATAGACTCTGAAGTGTCCCTATTCGCAGATGATGTGAAGCTGATGAGAAGAATTAAATCGGATGAGAATGAGGCAGGACTGCAAAGAGACCTGGACAGGCTGGACATGTGGTCCAGAAACTGGCTTCTCGAATTCAACACTGCCAAATGCAAAGTCATGAAGATTGGAGAGGGGCAAAGAAGACCGCAGACAGAGTATAGGCTAGGTGGACAAAGACTACAGACCTCACTCAGGGAGAAAGACCTTGGGGTGACCATAACACCGAGCACGTCACCGGAGGCACACATCAACCAAATAACTGCTGCAGCATACGGGCGCCTGGCAAACCTGAGAATAGCGTTCCGATACCTTAATAAGGGATCATTCAAGACACTGTACACTGTGTATGTTAGGCACATACTGGAGTATGCAGCACCAATCTGGAACCCACACCTGGTCAAGCACGTCAAGAAGTTAGAGAAAATACAAAGGTTTGCAACAAGGCTAGTCCCAAAGCTCAGGGGAATGTCGTACGAGGAAAAGTTGAGGGAAATCGGACTGACGACACTGGAGGACAGAAAGGTCAGGGGAGACATGATAACGACTTACAAGATACTGCGGGGAATAGACAAGGTGGACAGAGATAGGATGTTCCAGAGAGGGGACACAGAAACAAGGGGTCACAACTGGAAGCTGAATACTCAGACGAGTCACACAGACGTGAGGAAGTATTTCTTCAGTCATAGAGTCATTAGGAAGTGGAATAGCCTAGCAAGTGAAGTAGTGGAGGCAGGAACCATACATAGTTTTAAGAAGAGGTATGACAAAGCTCAGGAAGCAGAGAGGGAGAGGACCTAGTAGCGATCAGTGAAGAGGCGGGGCCAGGAGCTGAGTCTCGACCTCTGCAATCACAATTAGGTGAATTAGGTGAGTACACACACACACACACACACACACACACACACACACACACACACACACACACACACACACACACACACACACACACACACACATACACTCACACATACATACACACACACACACACACACACACACACACACACACACACACACACACACACACACACACACACACACACACACACACACACACACACACACACACACACACACACACACACAGTCTAGGGGGTCAGAGACTACAAACCTCACTCAAGGAAAAAGATCTTGGGGTGAGTATAACACCAGGCACATCTCCTGAAGCGCACATCAACCAAATAACTGCTGCAGCATATGGGCGCCTAGCAAACCTCAGAACAGCATTCCGACATCTTAATAAGGAATCATTCAGGACCCTGTACACCGTGTACGTTAGGCCCATATTGGAGTATGCGGCACCAGTTTGGAACCCACACCTAGCCAAGCACGTGAAGAAACTAGAGAAAGTGCAAAGGTTTGCAACAAGACTAGTCCCAGAGCTAAGAGGTATGTCCTACGAGGAGAGGTTAAGGGAAATCAACCTGACGACACTGGAGGACAGGAGAGATAGGGGGGACATGATAACGACATACAAAATACTGAGAGGAATTGACAAGGTGGACAAAGACAGGATGTTCCAGAGATTGGACACAGTAACAAGGGGATACAGTTGGAAGCTGAAGACACAGATGAATCACAGGGATGTTAGGAAGTATTTCTTCAGCCACAGAGTAGTCAGTAAGTGGAATAGTTTGGGAAGCGATGTAGTGGAGGCAGGATCCATACATTGCTTTAAGCAGAGGTATGATAAAGCTCACGGCTCAGGGAGAGTGACCTAGTAGCGATCAGTGAAGAGGCGGGGCCAGGAGCTCGGACTCGACCCCCGCAACCTCAACTAGGTGAGTACAACTAGGTGAGTACACACACACACACACACACACACACACACACACACACACACAAAGTCAGTACACGAAATGATGGACTACGTAACAACAAAACGCAAGGAGGCAGAGGAGAGGTTTGTTCTCAAGGCCAACAGAAATAATGGAAAAACCAGAATGAGCCCCTGGTTTACCAGCAGGTGTAGGGAGGCAAAAACTAATAGCGCTAGATAATGGAAAAAGTAAAGAAGGCAAAAGACCCAGGAAAACGAAGAGATTAGTCGACGAGCCAGAAACGAGTATGCACAGATAAGGAGGGAGGCCCAGCGGCAGTACGAAAACGATATAGCGTCGAAAGTCAAGTCTGACCCGAAACTGCTTTATAGCCACATCAGGAGGAAGACGACAGTCAAGGACCAGGTAATCAGGCTGAGGAAAGAAGGTGGGGGAGCTCACAAGAAACGATCAAGTATGTGAAGAGCTTAAGAGGACCGGTGCCTCTTACATTCTGAGAGAAGCTGGAGCTGGTGTCACCCCGCCCTGCTCTACTCTGAGAAAACTTATCCTCATTTCTTCAGTTGCTCCTCTTGCAATATTGCATAGCTCCTGATGATGCACTGAGAAGTGTGCAAGTACCTGAGCTAAGGATTTCCACCCCCCTCCCCCACCCTTTAGCTTGTCTGCCTGAAGGCTGGCTGCCTTGGACCAAAACTTCTAGCGTTAGCTGGGCGCCAAGGTATTGCACCAGTGTGGTAAGGTGGTAGAGCACTGAGTACCATGTTCCATGGTTTGTAGGTTCGAATCTCCTTCGATCTGAGATAGTGTTTGTGAATACTTCGCCTGTTCTGCGAATTCTATATATATATAGATATATATATATATATATATATATATATATATATATATATATATATATATATATATATATATATATATATATATATATGCAAAACAACCACTGTGAAAGAATAGAGAAGTTCCAAGGGCTTTCGTGACTACTCACATTATCCTTGATAATGTGAGTAGTCACGAAAGCGCTTGGAACTTCTCTATTCTTTCACAGTGGTTGTTTTGCATATTCCGAAATCACCTGTTTACTGTGATCTTATTGCATATATATATATATATATATATATATATATATATATATATATATATATATATATATATATATATATATATATGTATATATATATATATATATATATATATATATATATATATATATATATATATATATATATATATATATATATATATATATATATATATATATATATATGCAGAAGAGGCCAAATAGGGAGAAAACTTTAGTTCGAGATCGTTTTCACTCTCGTGCATTATTAGCTTTGCAATGTTACAAGACAGCAACAGATATGAGGGGAAAAACTGTGAGGTAAAGCAGAAGGTATCATTGGCAGCCCATGTCACACAGAGTGAGGCCTATTACCAACCTCTACACTTACCTCCTGTCTCCTCACACCCTTCCGGGGTAAAGGGAGGTGGAGGACCTCAGAGATTAACAGACAGCAAGTTACAGAATATTAAGGTAGCGCGGTAGTCAGCCTAAAACCAAATCTAATTGATATCAACCGATCTCTTGCCATATGGAATTATTTTACCTACGTCGTCAGTGCACCCCTTAAACTTAAGTTTAAGTAACTTTGCATTACTATACGAATCAGAAAGTTCCAGAAAGTGCCAGCAGAAAAGATATTTCCCTACTACCAACATATTTACTTATTCTGCTATATTACATTTACACTTTCTTTATACTAGGAGCCCAGAGGCACTAAATCACTAACACTTGCTAACAGTATGAAATTCTCCATAAATGGCACTACCGAAGGTGGATCGCAATCCCTGATGGGCGAAACGTGTGGGATAGTCTGTGATCGTCTACCCTGAAAACAAAACCAAAGTAATTGAGCATTAGCACAGGTATAGTCTCTCCTATACTACATCCCATCACTTCGAGCATAGGGAGAGCACCTCACAGATTAGCTAGCCACCTTAACAGGTACCTCTCGACCTTATAGGCACCATCAGCCATGGCCGTCTTAAACACTCAGGTGACCTCTCGCGTTTTCCTACCGAATGTCAAAAATAAAAATCCTATAGCTTCCTTCAATGTTAAAGCCCTCTTTACCCCTTTACTGATGCTACAATAAATATTCTGAGACAGGCTCATCGACAACCACGATATCCCATTACTTCTTCTGGATTTCATCAGTCAAGTGGATCATGTGTTAATCTATCCTCTTCAAGCATCAGAACAACTGCTGCAAAGCTTTGGGATAGCAATGGGCAGCCTACTCGTTGCTGTGTTTGCCAGTCTCTCCATGGAGAACCAGAGACCGAGAAATTTAACCTCATTCCCAACACCATTACCTGGCTAAAATACGTTGAAGTTGGTTTTCCATCCGAGACGTTTCAGTGTTGTAGTGCGGGCAAAGTAACATTTTTGAAGGGACTAAGGGAAGCCAGTTATCTAGACTTGAATCTTGGAGGTGGGAAGTACTTTGCAACAAGGTGGGAAGTATATTATGGGAAGTACTGCAACATATCAACACGCGCTCTGACAGAGGAGTGTTAAGTTTTGAGACTCTCTGACCGCGGGTTCAAACCCCACCCGTGGTATGGAGTGTTAATATGTTGCAGTTTTTTTAACTATAGTGTAGGCACACCTCTAGAAAGACAGTGATGAAGTGAATGATGGTGAAAGCATTTCTTCTTTTTTGGGTCACCCTGTCTCAGTGGGAAACTGTCGAGGTGTTAATGAAAAAAAAATTTATTATATTTTCATTATCAAATGTTGATTTTTTCTCGTTAATAGATAAATCAAAAAATTTATTTGTCGTATACTTTCAGTTTATGTATGTAGGGAGGATGTAACAACTACACTACAACTACACTCTGTTCTCATTAAAAGGAGTTTTGATTGTCCACGCTGCGAACTACCTGTTTGATTGGTTACTGGCTCGCGAGGTAAGGCGGTAGAGGTCACCTACCTCTCTCTCTTACTCACACACACAGCTCCTCGTCGAAGTAACATCTGACTGTCTCTCTCTCTGGGAGAAAACTATCACCCCTCAGCACTGTTTTGGTGAACAGAAATATACATCTTGTAACTTTGTGCAAGTCTCTTGACAGATCATTAGAGTTAGTGGTTTTTGACGTTTTCTAAGGTTGAGTTTCGTGAGACCTTGCGTATACGCAGTTGTAGTCGGGGTTTGGAATTTGCTAAACGCAGTTTCAGTAATAAGGAAATTTTTTGCTTTATGTGGAGGACTTACTGGTTCACAGACCGGACTGCGGGGGCGTTGACCCCCGGAACTCTCATACCCAAACTGGGTATACCTGGGTATACCCAGTTTGGGTCGTTTTTGCTCTCCTTCCTTGCCTGACATTGTGCTGTTCACTGCTGTTTTGACCTTCATTGCTGTTTCACTAACTGTTCTTCCTGTTGTTCAAGCAAACAGTTATATTGCCTTTTTGGGTCAGATGTTAGTTCATCTTAGTCTCAGTCGAGTCTAACCGATCACACTCAGCTCCTGGCGGGGCCAGGAGCTGAGTCTCGACCCCTGCAACCACAATTAGGTGAGTATATGTACACATATACTGCTATTGTAGTCAGCTGGTCTAGTGGCTAACGCGTCGGTCTGGAGTTTCTGACTCTCTGATCGCGGGTTCTAACCCCACCCGTGGTATGGCTTGTTTGCAATCGTGTCATTACGATTTAGTGAGTCATGTTAACTAAGGTGTAATTAGGACAATATAACTCACGAAAATTAACACCTTTCCTTTGTTAACTAAAGACAAACAAAAAAAAATTAACGCCTTTCCTTTGTTAACCAAAGATCAAAAATATAAAATATTGGGATTAAGCGTACCTAAGTTTTTTTTTATTTATTCTTGTTTATTTCGTTTTGTTTATATAAATGCTTGATTTTTGTTGTATTTAATACTTGCTTTCATCATTAGTTTGATTTTTTTATTTGGATTGTTTGTCTTACGACGATTTCCTTCTTATTTTTCTTCGTTGCTTCATTGCTTATTGTTCCTTCTTGTATATTATTATATTTTGGTCTTTATATTTTGTTTAGTGTCAATTGATGTTTTTATTTATCCTTTATCTTATATTGCTATGTCTGTCATTTATATTTTGTGTAATTTTTATTAATATTTTATCATAATTTGCGTCCAGCAATGTAGGAAGAGAAGGAAGTAACCTCATCATTTTTCTTATTATCGTCCTTTTCCTCGTCGTTTTCCTTTTCCTCTTTTTCTTCGTCGTTTTTGCTCATCTTTTGGTTCATCCTCTTCCTTCCCTCTGTCTTCTACTTTTATTCCCTCTGCTTTTTTTACTGTTGTTTCTTTAGATTGTTGTACTGGTGTTGGTTCTTCTGTTTGCACTGCCTCCTCAGCGGGTCGTAGACATTTATCAATACGACGCAACAATTCCCGCAGTGATGGTCGATGTTTTGGGTTAGGATCCATAGCCTGACTGACTACGTTATCCAACCCTTTAGGCCAGCTCTTCAGTGCTTTCAGGACTAATGACATCACATACCCATATGAGAAAACATCAGTAGCTGGAGTGGATGGTTTCCAGCAAAGGATCTCTGGAGCAC
Organism: Cherax quadricarinatus; assembly: GCF_038502225.1. NCBI lineage: Eukaryota > Metazoa > Arthropoda > Malacostraca > Decapoda > Parastacidae > Cherax > Cherax quadricarinatus. The sequence goes on along the minus strand of NW_027196549.1, from coordinate 59,938 downwards.
ACCAAGGAAAGTCTTCAGGATCACCTTCCATGAAGATAATACGTCCTTTAGGACACGCCAGTCCGTAGTCAATTATGCTAACCTGAGGTTCCTCAGCTGATCCATCGATGATTATGTTATCCTCCTTTAAATCGTTATGGATATAACCAGCTTCGTGGATCTCCTGCAACTTCTTGCCAATCTGGATTCCAACATCAAGGAGGTTGTATGTAGAACCCTGTAAGATGTCCAGAAGGTTCTGGCTGCCCTTGTAGGACATGAGCATTGCAGAAGGATTGTCTTGAATTCCGTGAAGAACTGGGGCGCCACCGGCTCCTTTCAGGGCTTGAAGAATTTTGGCCTCCTTGAGGAAGCTTGAACAATATTTTTCTAAAGCTTTATCCTTTTTTTGTCGACATTTTGATGTCTTCAGAGCTGCTAGTTCGTCGCGGTAAGTCACAAGATAAACGTTGCCGTAAGATCCCTCGCCAAGGAGCCTCTCCTTGGTACGGATAAGATCCTCCACGACATCAGCATCCAGGAACTCCATTGTTACCATTAAACAACAACTAACCGTAGCTGTGTATATACTAGGAACGAGAATCACAAGTTTTGGATAATGAAAATTAATCTTTTCTCTGCCGAGATCTTGTTCAGCTACTTCCTGAGTTACTTACTGAACTGTCAAGTATAGAACACTGGGAAGATATATAGTGATATGAAGATACATAGCGATGTTAAGACCTGTAGTAATAGTTGTGGCGTAGTGATTGTGGTGTAGTGATTATTGTGGTGTAGTGATTATTGTGGTGAGGTGGTGATTGTAGTGTAGGGATCATTGTAGTGCAGTGATTATTGTGGTGCAGAGATTATTGTGGTGAAGTGATTATTGTGATGTTATGATGGCTGTGGTGTAGTGATGATTGTAGTGATAGTTGGGTAGTGATGATTGTGGTGTAGTGATAGTTGTGGTATAGTGATGATAGTGGTGTAGTGAGGATTGTGATGTAATGATTTTTGTGGTGTAGTAAAGACTGTTCCGAAGTGACGATCGTAATGTAGAGATTATTATGGTGTAGTAGTTGTGGTGTTGTGATGATTGTGGTGTAGTGATAGTTGTGCAGTGATGATTGTGGTGTAGTGATAGTTGTGGTGTAGTGAGGATTGTGGTGTAGCGAGGATTGTGGTGTAACGAGGATTGTAGTGTATTGATTGTGGTGTAGGGACTGTGGTATAGTGATCATTGTAGTGTAGTGATTATTAAGGTGCAATGGCGACTGTAGTGTAGTAATGATTGTAGTGGAGTCATGATTGTGGTGAAATGATGAATGTGGTATAGTGATTGAATAGTGATTATTATGGTACAAAGTTTGTAGTGTAGTGATTATTATAATGTAGTGACGACTGTAGTGGGATAATGATTCTGGTGAAGTGATGATTTTGTAGTGATTGTGGTGTAGTGAGGATTGTGGAGTAGTAATGATGGTGTAGTGATTATTGTGGTGTACTAATGATTATGGTGTAGTGAGGAATGTGGTGTAGTGATGATTGTTGTGTTGGGATGGTTGTGGTGTAGTTATAGTTGTGGTGTAGAGAAAATTGTGGTATAGTGAAGATTGTGGTATAGTGAAGATTGTGGTATAGTGAAGATTGTGTAGTGAGGATTGTGGTGTAGTGATGTGTAGTGATAGTTGTGGTGTAATGATTGTGGTGTAATGATGATTGTGGTGTAGTGATAGTTGTGGTGTAATGAGGATTGTGGTGTATGTGAGGGAAAAGTAGGTGTAAGTGGGGTTAAGGTTGTTCGGGCAACCAGGAACCATTAGTTACGTCGCGTGCACCCCCCCCCCCTCCTCTCTGGCGGGCTGGGGCGAAACTAGTTCCTGGTGTCCGATTTGTTAGTTTCTACTCCTGGTAATATTGACCTTACCTGGTGTGGGTTGAAGTTTGGAGAGTCACTTCACCTCCACTCTTCTCCTAATCAGGTAGGGTGATATACCAGGAGTATCACTGTTTGTTTCTTTATTTTGTTTGCTGGTTACCAGTAATGATTTTGGCATTTATCATTCTTTTCAATTCTTAAATGTTATATTATCATAACTATGGGTAACCAGTTTATTTTCTCTTATTTACCAGCTCTGTTCCTGGCGTGGTCTTCCAGGATAGACGCCAGATAAAGGAGCAAGACATGTTAATAATACTTATTAACATTATTCTACTACTACCGGCCCTTACCTATTCTACTTGTGCTCCATCCAAGTGGTAGGAGATTCCAGAACATCGGATTACCATCTGCCCAGGATAACCTACATAAATAACATCAGAGGAACTATCCAGGGCCATACCTACTCCTACCCAACTACAAGAACTGAAGGCCATTTTTTTTTATTATATTTAAATTTTAAGTAAAATTCTCAAAAATCATTTTTCTTGTTTTTCCTAAATCATTTCTTTATTTATTTATTTTTCCATTAGTTTCTTTTGTTCAGATGGAAGGCGTTCCACTGACAATGGCGACCTTGCCAGGATCCGACTCTTGAAGCAACATCGTCCTGATGGTTCAACTGGTCGTGAGTATAACATTTAAGATAGAAAAGGGTGAGTTAGTTGAGGTGTCAAGTCATTACTGGTAGTCTGGTTGACTTACCGTTGTTTGGTTCTAAGGTTCGGTTTAGAAGTTCACCTATTTGTTGGACCTGGGGAACTTTGATGATAACCCCTCCTGTGTGAACCGTGTGTATTTTGCTTAGTGAAGGCTATTGAGCCCACAAGTGTATTCTTCCAGGGAGAAATATTTATTTCATTTTCTACTTTGGGAAGTTTAAAGTGTGCGGACTGTGTCCCTCTTTTGTAACAGACGTTACTGTTAATTTTAAGTAAGTCAGTTGAAGTTGGGTGCTTAATATTTCTTTTTACAAAATGGATTCTTTAGATTTCTGGTTGAAAGCTGGAAAGGAAATGGGATTTACTGGACAAAGCCTTGATGGTTACATTACTGCTAAAATGGCTATTGAAGAGAAAAAGGAACAGGAAAGACTAGCTCGAGAGGAGAAAAGACTAGCTATTGAAGAGAAAAAAGAACAGGAAAGACTAGCTCGAGAGGAGAAAAAGGAACAGGAAAGACTAGCTCGAGAAGAGAAAAAGGAACAGGAGAGACTAGCTCGGGAAGAAAAAAGACTAGCTCAAGAAAAGAAAGAGGAACAGGAAAGACTAGCTCGGGAAGATAAAATCGAACAGGAAAGGATAGCTAGAGAAGACAGAGTTCAGGCAAGAGAGGTAGCCTTCAAAATGAAGGAAATAGAGTTAGAACAAGCAAGGTTGGAATTAGAAGCCAAGAAGATAGAACTATCTAAGCAGAAAATAGATGAAGGGGTTTTAGAATACCCTTCCCAAGAACCTAATATTAGGATGCCACAAATACCACCTTTCTCGGAACAAGATGACATAGCGGCATATATTACTAGATTCGAGAGTACTGCTACTCTCTGTGACTGGCCAGTAGATTCTTGGGCTACTAGGCTTGGCTTACTACTGTCGGGTTCAGCATTAAACGTCTATTCCACTCTACCCTCTGATGTTATTTCTAGTTATAGCCTGCTGAAGAAAGCTATACTACAGGCTTTCAAAAAAACTACTCATCATTACAGGTCGGAGTTTAGACACATTAAAATAACTCCTCATCAAAATTACATGCAATTCTTAACAACACTTTTCAGATTATTTGATTCGTGGATTGATAGTGCTGAGGTTGACCACGATTTCGAATCTTTACGAGACCTGATGGTAAGAGATCAATTCCTTTCTTCTGTAAACTCTGACTTACGAATATTCATTAAAGAACGAAACGTTCATACGGCTGCGGAAATGGCACAAGCTGCTGATATATATGCGTGCGCTCATAATAACTACCCTAAGGAGCGTAGCAGATATAAGCCTGTTGTGCCTAAGCAATCTGAGGGATCCAAACCCTCCGTACCTAAGAATTCCACGGCCTTCACAGTAAAGTGTTTCAACTGTAATGAGTGGGGTCATGGAAGGCCCGACTGTCCTAGAAAAAAAGGTGAAAATGTCGGTAAATGTTTCACTGAATCAAACATAAATGCACCTTTTAGTGAAGGTACAGTCAATGGTATGAATGTGTCAACCATTCTTAGAGACACTGGATGTTCCTGTATTGTTATCTCAAGTAAGCTCTTCCCTAACCTAGATTCTTCACGTTATAAGTCCACTAAGTTAACTGACTATTTAGGAAGAAGCGACTCTTTTTCCAACAGTCAGATGTTTTGTTAGGTGCAAATGGTTCTCAGGATGGGTAGATGCCGTAGTTGCCCCGATAACCTCATGTTCTGTTTTGGTTGGGAACATACAAGGGGCTACTTTCCCATCTGAGAAGGACTGTTTGGAATTTGGAGTTTCCAAGGAAGGGTTGGAACCTAATATCTCTGTTTCTTCACAGATAGTTCCAGATGAGATTCAGTTGGATAACCTAAATCAGAGAGCTGATGGTTACAAAACTCCGGTAACACCTTTAGTAAGTCAGTCACTTGAACTGGACAACGCAGACGCCAGTGGAAAACTACGTGTGGCACAATCTATACAACAACTAGACTCGATTAACGTCGTTACCAGAGCTCAGTCTAAGGTAAAACCTATCCACCCATTAGTTCTTTCCAAAGGAAAGCCAATCGAGCTGTCTCATATAGATTTAGAGGGTCTTCAAAAGACTTGTCCTTCCTTAGAGGAATCTCGGAAGTTAGCTTTAAATGGCAAGGTGACCCAGAGAAAGAAATTTTCTTACAAGTTTGAGTTCAAACACGATCTTTTGTACAAGACTATAGTGTCTGCGGACAAACCCAATGACGTTGGTCGAAGCCTGTTAGTCATTCCGCAGGATTGCCGTGAAACCATTTTAAAGATTTCTCATGACTTGCCAGTCTCTGGCCATTTTTCACATAGGAAGACCTATAATAAAATCAAGGACCTATATTTCTGGCCTAGCATGTCCTCTGACATCTATAAGTACTGCAGATCATGTCACGTATGTCAACTTTCCACGCAGAAGGGTAGAACTAGGAGAGTTCCTATGGTAAAGATGCCAATTTTCTCAGTCCCTTTTGCAAGGGTTGCAGTAGATATAGTTGGTCCTATCACACCTCGCTCATCAGGAGGTCATAAATATATTTTAACTATGATTGACTACGCGTCCAGCTTCCCAGAGGCGGTACCCTTAAAATCCATTACGTCCATAGAAGTCGCAGAAGCCTTATTTTCTATTTTTTCACGTGTAGGTATACCTCGTGAAATTCTGTCGGATAAAGGGGCTCAATTCACTTCAGAATTAATGGAACACGTTTATCAACTTGTGGGTGTTAAACCTCTTTTCACTACACCTTACCATCCGATGTGTAACGGAAGAGTGGAGCGACAACATGCCATCCTAAAGTCAATACTAAAAAAACTATGTATTCTTAAACCAACGGACTGGCATAGATTTTTACCATGTGCTCTTTTCGCAATGCGTGAGATTCCAAGTGATTCCCTTGGTTATTCCCCTTTTGAATTGCTTTATGGGAGACAAGCTCGTGGTCCACTATCTATTTTGAATGAACTTTGGTCCAAAGATATCAAACCTGAGGTTCAAAACAGCTATCAGTTTCTTTTAGATCTAAGGGAAAGGTTGGAAGAAACCGCCGATTTGGTCAGTAAAAACCTAGAGATGTCTATGGAAACGTACAAGACCTATTTTGACCATAAAAGCTCCAAGCGTACGTTTAATGTTGGTGATGAAGTTTTAGTTCTCCTACCTGACAAATCCAACAAATTGCTAATTACCTGGCGCGGACCGTATAAAGTAGTGAAGGTCTGCAATAAGGTAGATTATATCTTGGATGTCAAGGGTAGAGAGAGAATGTATCACGTCAATATTTTGAAACGGTACCATAGAAGAGAAGTTAATCTTTGCGTAAATGCCTTTGACGAAGATACTTCTTCTTTCAGCTTGGATACAAGTGGTGATTCGTACGAATGTAGAGTTTGTATTATAGATGACGAGTCTTTTACAGAATCGAAGGAACTACTGGATATCTTAACGCATGATCCCTCACCAAAGAAGTCAAATGTCAACATTAACAACGACTTGTCAAATAAACAAAAGTCTCAAGTAAGTGCCTTGGTAAATTCATTTTCTGACGTATTCACAGAGGTACCAGGACTTACCACCACTATTGTACACAAGATTGAATTGTCGGATCATGAACCAGTAAGGCGGAAAATCTACCCTGTTCCCGTTCACTTACGGAAAACTTTTGATAATGAGGTGGACAAACTATTTAACTTAAACATCATAGAACCTTCGAAATCAGCTTTCTGTTCACCAGTTGTTATGGTTAAGAAACCCGATAATTCTTACCGACTGGCACAAGATTTTCGTTATTTGAATACTATAACTAAATGGGATGCAGAACCCATGCCAGTAATTGATCATGACTTGTATAAATTCCATGACTGCAAATTCTTCTCGGAATTAGACATCTCACAAGCATACCATCAAGTGCCATTACACCCAGACTCGAAACCATACACTGCTTTCCCTACTCATAGAGGTCTAATGCAATACCGCACAATGCCTTTCGGCTTGGTTACCGCATGTGCCACGTATATTAGGCTTATGAGAATAGTTCTTTCTGATCTAAAGAATGTATCAGTGTATTTTGATAATATTTATATCATGACAAATGTCTGGGAAGACCATCTAAATACACTAGCGCTTGTTTTGAAAAGACTAAGAACTCACGGCCTTACAGTTAAACCACAAAAGTGCTTTCTTGGCTATCATAAGGTACAATACCTTGGGTTCATTATCTCTGATAACAACTTCTCACCACTTCCTAATAAGACCAAAGCTGTTTTAGAAAGTACGTTCCCTGCTACCAAAAAGTTATTAAGAAGTTTCCTTGGATCTGTAAACTTCTATAGAAATTTCGTACCAAATCTAAGTAGCTTAACTTCAGTTCTTACAGACTATTTGAAAAAGGGTGTCAAGGAACCTCTTAGTTGTTCTGAGGAAGCCCTCCAAAGCTTCGAAGAAATTAAGAGGATATTTTCAAACCCCCCTGTCCTAAAATTACCAGATATTAATAAAATATTTTGTCTCCGAACAGATGCCTCCCATTCTGGACTCGGGGCTGTACTACTTCAATATTATGAGGAGACACCTTTCCCAGTATCTTTCGCCAGTAAGAAGCTTCTGCCCAGAGAAGAAAGATATTCCACTGTGGAGAAAGAATGTTATGCTTTAGTATGGGGTATAAGCAGATTTAAATACTACCTATACGGTAAACCCTTTGTGCTTGAAACAGATCACAAGCCACTGATGTACTTGGAAAACTTTAAAGGGTCAAATAGCAGACTCTTGAGATGGGCTCTGGCTATTCAGCCCTATAAGTTTAAAGTCGTTTATATTTCTGGCTCTGAAAACCACTTTTCAGATTGGCTGAGCCGAGGTTGTAGTTAGTTCTTTTCCCTCTGTTCGTTGACTTATTGACTCCGTCCATAAGTTTTGGAAGGGGGTATTGTGAGGGAAAAGTAGGTGTAAGTGGGGTTAAGGTTGTTCGGGCAACCAGGAACCATTAGTTACGTCGCGTGCACCCCCCCCCCCTCCTCTCTGGCGGGCTGGGGCGAAACTAGTTCCTGGTGTCCGATTTGTTAGTTTCTACTCCTGGTAATATTGACCTTACCTGGTGTGGGTTGAAGTTTGGAGAGTCACTTCACCTCCACTCTTCTCCTAATCAGGTAGGGTGATATACCAGGAGTATCACTGTTTGTTTCTTTATTTTGTTTGCTGGTTACCAGTAATGATTTTGGCATTTATCATTCTTTTCAATTCTTAAATGTTATATTATCATAACTATGGGTAACCAGTTTATTTTCTCTTATTTACCAGCTCTGTTCCTGGCGTGGTCTTCCAGGATAGACGCCAGATAAAGGAGCAAGACATGTTAATAATACTTATTAACATTATTCTACTACTACCGGCCCTTACCTATTCTACTTGTGTTCCATCCAAGTGGTAGGAGATTCCAGAACATCGGATTACCATCTGCCCAGGATAACCTACATAAATAACATCAGAGGAACTATCCAGGGCCATACCTACTCCTACCCAACTACAAGAACTGAAGGCCATTTTTTTTTATTATATTTAAATTTTAAGTAAAATTCTCAAAAATCATTTTTCTTGTTTTTCCTAAATCATTTCTTTATTTATTTTTCCATTAGTTTCTTTTGTTCAGTTGGAAGGCGTTCCACTGACAGTGTAATGAGGATTGTGGTGTAGTGATTATTGTGGTGTAGTGATTATTGTGTAGTGATTATTGTGGTGTAGCGATAGTAGTGATGTAGTGATTGTGTAGTGATGATAATGGTGTGGTGATTATTGTAGTGTAGTGATGATTGTAGAGTAGTGATTATTGTGATGTTATTATTGTGGTGTAGTGATTGTGGTGTAGTGATTGTAGTGTAATGATTATTGTAGTGTGGTGATGATTGTTTTGTAATGACTGTAGTGTAGTAATGATTTTGAAATAGCGATGATTGTAGTGTAGTGATTATTGTGGTGTAGCGATAATTGTGGTTTAGTGTTGACTGTTGTTATATCTTGGAAATTGGTCATCCTGTGTTATTTAACTATTGTAAGAGAATATGATCATCACTTAATATTATAGCGCGAAAGTCCCCGTTTATAGCTAAAATAGAGACTTTCGGCGTTATATTATTATGTTAAAATATATAAAAAATACCATGGTATTATCCCTATTTTATTATTATTATTATTATTATTATTATTGTTGTTGTTGTTAGGTAGGATTATTATGTATATAGAGCATAAGTCTCGGAACCATCCGGTGAATTGTTCAATTGTTTATGTCCGGCTGACTGACGTTTGGGTCAGGTGATCCAACCTGACGACGGGTCAACAGACTGGCAGGTAGTCAGTCCGCTCCCTGTTCTAGCCTTGACAACTGATCGTATATTGGTTCTCTCTTAGGGTGTACAGTTTGAATGGGTTTGAGAATTACTCTAGAGCTGACTCAGTTTGTTCCTCGTTGCTCTGAAAGATTGTTTTGACATTTATATTCTTGGTCAGTTCAGTAATCCATAGAGATACATCTTCTCAGACAAACTCTTGCTTTCTACATCCTTTACGGCCGGATTCAAAGGTCTTGTTGAATCTTGTACATTTTGTAGTTTGAGTTTACACAGTCTTGTTAAGACAAAGATGTAAATATTAGTGAAGACTTAATTACAGGAAGAAAAATTAATCTTCCTTATTAAGGTGATACTTCCATGATTTTGAACTAAATATGTATATTGTAAATTTATTGTACAAAGTATTAAGATATAATATTAGATACAGAGAAAAGATAAAGTATTGTATTTATATACTTTAATAAATTTGAATATTATTCTATGGAGTTTCCCAGTTGAAATTATTTCCCCTAGACTCAAAAATACCTTTAACTAACTCTGATCCCAAATCTTGTTGCCTATGAAGAAAATAGTAACTGACCACATTCTGAAGTTCCTTATAAAATTTCTTATTCGCAACACTGTATTGTAGTGATGATTGTGGTGTAGTGATTGAAGCGCAGTAATGATTGTAGTGTAATGATTATTGTGGTGTAGTGATGATTGTAGCGCAGTAATGACTGTAGTGATGATTGTTTTGTAGTGTAGTAATGACTTTGGTTTAGCGATGATTGTATTTTAGTGCCAGGAATATTTTGCATTGTTTATGCTGGACTTTGTTTTGAAACTGGCCTTTCTTGATTTGTGTGTGAAATTGGCTAATTTAGTAATTTCAGATCACTTTACTGGGTAGTTCAAAAAAGTAAAAGGACAGTTTCTTGCACTCAGTCGACAGAAATAAAGTAGTTCTAGCGAAATAGCTTTGAGTTCAGTTGACTGGAACAATGGAATTGGACCAAAATAGGGCTCAAAGAGGGCGAAATCACCGATGCGTAATATCATTGAGACGCTAGCTTCACGACAGTGTAATTCCGTAACTTATCCATCAAATTTCGTCCTTCTGGTTTCATTACCTTCACAAGATGCACAACAAGAACTCAAGAGATGCTTACAGAACGTGTGTTAGTCGCTATACTGATGACTGAGGTGATTGGAAAAAGTGTTTTCCAATCACCTTCAAATATTCAACACATGTGTACGGTAACCAGGAACAAATTACAGATACGAGTGATTAAAGCTATTGAAACTCCCTAGCATCCTGGAATTCCTTAGATAACTTCGTAAACCATCATTGCTGAAGTTTCATAGGTACTAATATATTACCACGGGTATATATATATATATATATATATATATATATATATATATATATATATATATATGCAAAGAATTCGCAAGAGCAGGCAAAATATACACAAACACTGATCTCTGGCTGAAGGAGACTCGAGCCTACGAACCTTGGAACAGGGTACGCAGTGCATTACCATTCTCCCTGAAAGCTGGCTTCCTTGGATCAACGTCTAGCTCAAGCTGGACGCCAAGGTATTGGTCCAGTGTGGTGAGAATGGTGACTGATGATGGATGACTGATGACATGCGCTGTAACTTTGTTTAAAGGAAGAGTTGCGCAGCGTCGACCTCACTCTCTCGTCCGGAGCCATCTGAGGCCAGTAGCAAAACAAAGTCGAGACGACTGGAGATGGGATCGGATGCAGTGGTTGACCAGGATGTCCATAGTGCCTCATCGTGCCCTTAGCGCTCCACAACGCACTGCGTACCTTGTTCCAAGGTTCGTAGGTTTGAGTCTCCTTCAGCCAGAGATCAGTGTTTGTGTGTGTGTGTGTGGTGTGTGTGTGTATATGTAATTATATATATATATAATATATATATATATATATATATATATATATAATATAATGTGTGTGTGTGTACTCACCTAATTGTGGTTGCAGGGGTCGATACTCAGCTCCTAGCCCCTCCTCTTCACTGATCGCTAGTAGGTCCTCTCTCTGCATCCAGAGCTTTCTCATACCTCGTCTTAAAGCTATGTATGGTTCCTGCCTCCACTACATCACTTGCTAGGCTATTCCACTTCCTGACAACTCTATGACTGAAGAAATACTTCCTAACATCCCTCTGACTCGTCTGAGTCTTCAGCTTCCAATTGTGAGCCCTTGTTTCTGTGTCTCCTCTGTGGAACAGCCTGCCCCGGTCTACATTATCTGTTCCACGCAGTACTTTGTATGTCGTTATCATGTCTCCCCTGACCCTACTGTCCTCCAGTGACGTCAGTCCGATTTCCCTTAACCTTTCATCGTAGGACATACCCCCTGAGCTCCGGAACTAGCCTTGTTGCAAACCATTGCACTTTCTCTAATATATTGACGTGTTTGACCAGGTGTGGGTTCCAAACTGGTGTTGCATACTCCAGTATGGGCCTGATGTATAAAGTGTCCAGTGTCTTGAACAATTCCTTACTAAGGTATCCGAACGCTATTCTCAGGTTTGCCAGGCGCCCATATGCTGCACCAGTTATCTGGTTGATGTGTTGATGTGTGTTGTAGGCAGGCGAGTTTATTCAGGCAGGGATGCACATGGCGGCACGTTTGTGGTTCACCTAGGATGGTCGGAGAGAGGCGGATGCTGTGGCTTATTTTTCATGAGATCCAAAACCCTACTAAGTTCAGGCATACAAAGGTACACATGGGTGATCGCAACATGGTGATTGCAACATGGTGATTGTAATATGGTGATTACATGGTGATTTCAGCATGGTGATTGCAACATGGTGATTACAACATGGTTGCAGCATGGTGATTGATTGCAACATGGTGATTGCAGCATGCTGATTGCAACATGGTGATTGCAACATGATTGGAGTTGCAACATGGTGATTGTAACATGGTGATTGCAGCATGGTGATTGCAACCTGGTGATTGGTGATTGCAACATGGTGATTGCAACATGGTGATTGCAACATGGTGATTGCAACATGGTGATTGGAATATAGTGATTGCAACATGGTGATTGGAATAGTGATTGCAACATGGTGATTACAACATGGTGATTGGAATATGGTGATTGCAACATGGTGATTGGTGATTGCAACATGGTGATTGGTGATTGCAACATTGTGATTGCAACGTGGTGATTGGTGATTGCAACATAATGATTGGAACATGGTGATTGCAACATGGTGATTGGAATATGGTGATTGCAACATGGTGATTGGTAATTGCAACATTGATTGGAATATTCTGATTGCAACATGGTGGTTGCAACATGGTGATTGGAACATGGTGATTGCAGCATGGTGATTGCAACATGGTGATTGGAATATGGTGATTGCAACATGGTGATTGGTGATTGCAACATTGATTGGAATATGGAGATTGCAACATGGTGATTGCAGCATGGTGATTGGTGATTGCAATATGGTGATTGGGACATGGTGATTGCAACATGATTGTAGCATGGTGATTGCAACATGGTGATTGGAATGTGGTGATTGCAACATGGTGATTGGTAATTGCAACATTGATTGGAATATGGTGATTGCAACATGGTGATTGCAGCATGGTGATTGGTGATTGGAATATGGTGATTGCAGCATGGTGATTGGTGATTGGAATATGGTGATTGGAATATGGTGATTGCAATATGGTGATTGCAACCAGCCCAGTGGATTACAGAGTTCGGCTGTCAGTGGTGTTAATAGGTACCTCTCGATCTTATAGGCACCATCAGCCATGGCCGTCTTAAACACTCAGGTGACCTCTCGCGTTTTCCTACCGAATGTCAAAAACAAAAATCCTATAGTTTCCTTCAATGTTAAAGCCCTCTTTACCCCTTTACTGATGCTACAATAAATATTCTGAGACAGGCTCATCGACAACCACGATATCCCATTACTTCTTCTAGATTTCATCAGTCCAGTGGATCATTGTGTTAATCTATCCTCTTCAAGCATCAGAACAACTGCTGCAAAGCTTTGGGATAGCAATGGGCAGCCTACTCGTTGCTGTGTTTGCCAGTCTCTCCATGGAGAACCAGAGACCGAGAAATTTAACCTCATTCCCAACACCATTACCTGGCTAAAATACGTTGAAGTTGGTTTTCCATCCGAGACGTTTCAGTGTTGTAGTGCGGGCAAAGTAACATTTTTGAAGGGACTAAGGGAAGCCAGTTATCTAGACTTGAATCTTGGAGGTGGGAAGTACTTTGCAACAAGGTGGGAAGTATATTATGGGAAGTACTGCAACATATCAGTCTCAGTCGAGTCTAACCGATCACACTCAGCTCCTGGCTCCGCCAGGAGCTGAGTCTCGACCCCTGCAACCACAATTAGGTGAGTATATGTACACATATACTGCTATTGTAGTCAGCTGGTCTAGTGGCTAACGCGTCGGTCTGGAGTTTCTGACTCTCTGATCGCGGGTTCTAACCCCACCCGTGGTATGGCTTGTTTGCAATCGTGTCATTACGATTTCGTGAGTCATGTTAACTAAGGTGTAATTAGGACAATATAACTCACGAAAATTAACACCTTTCCTTTGTTAACTAAAGACAAACAAAAAAAATTAACGCCTTTCCTTTGTTAACCAAAGATCAAAAATATAAAATATTGGGATTAAGCGTACCTAAGTTTTTTTTTATTTATTCTTGTTTATTTCGTTTTTATATAAATGCTTGATTTTTGTTGTATTTAATACTTGCTTTCATCATTAGTTTGATTTTTTTTATTTGTATTGTTTGTCTTACGACGATTTCCTTCTTATTTTTCTTTGTTGCTTCATTGCTTATTGTTCCTTCTTGTATATTATTATATTTCGGTCTTTATATTTTGTTTAGTGTCAATTGATTTTTTTTATTTATCCTTTATCTTATATTGCTATGTCTGTCAGTTATATTTTGTGTAATTTTTATTAATATTTTATCATAATTTGCGTCCGGCCATGAAGTAAGAGAAGGAAGTAACCTCATCATTTTTCTTATTATCGTCCTTTTCCTCGTCGTTTTCCTTTTCCTCTTTTTCTTCGTCGTTTTTGCTCATCTTTTGGTTCATCCTCTTCCTTCCCTCTGTCTTCTACTTTTATTCCCTCTGCTTTTTTTACTGTTGTTTCTTTAGATTGTTGTACTGGTGTTGGTTCTTCTGCTTGCACTGCCTCCTCAGCGGGTCGTAGACATTTATCAATACGACGCAACAATTCCCGCAGTGATGGTCGATGTTTTGGGTTAGGATCCATAGCCTGACTGACTAAGTTATCCAACCCTTTAGGCCAGCTCTTCAGTGCTTTCAGGACTAATGACATCACATACCCATATGAGAAAACATCAGTAGCTGGAGTGGATGGTTTCCAGCAAAGGATCTCTGGAGCACACCAAGGAAAGTCTTCAGGATCACCTTCCATGAAGATAATACGTCCTTTAGGACACGCCAGTCCGTAGTCAATTATGCTAACCTGAGGTTCCTCAGCTGATCCATCGATGATTATGTTATCCTCCTTTAAATCGTTATGGATATAACCAGCTTCGTGGATCTCCTGCAACTTCTTGCCAATCTGGATTCCAACATCAAGGAGGTTGTATGTAGAACCCTGTAAGATGTCCAGAAGGTTCTGGCTGCCCTTGTAGGACATGAGCATTGCAGAAGGATTGTCTTGAATTCCGTGAAGAACAGGGGCGCCACCGGCTCCTTTCAGGGCTTGAAGAATTTTGGCCTCCTTGAGGAAGCTTGAACAATATTTTTCTAAAGCTTTATCCTTTTTTTGTCGACATTTTGATGTCTTCAGAGCTGCTAGTTCGTCGCGGTAAGTCACAAGATAAACGTTGCCGTAAGATCCCTCGCCAAGGAGCCTCTCCTTGGTACGGATAAGATCCTCCACGACATCAGCATCCAGGAACTCCATTGTTACCATTAAACAACTAACCGTAGCTGTGTATATACTAGGAACGAGAATCACAAGTTTTGGATAATGAAAATTAATCTTTCCTCCACCGAGATCTTGCTGAGTTACTGAGTTACTTACTGAACTGTCAAGTATAGAACACTGGGAAGATATATAGTGATATGAAGATACATAGCGATGTTAAGACCTGTAGTAACAGTTGTGGCGTAGTGATTGTGGTGTAGTGATTATTGTGGTGTAGTGATTATTGTTGTGAAGTGGTTGTAGTGTAGGGATCATTGTAGTGCAGTGATTGGGTAGTGATGATTGTGGTATAGTGATTATTGTGGTGTAGTGATTATTGTGATGTTATGATGGCTGTGGTGTAGTGATGATTGTAGTGTAGTGATAGTTGGGTAGTGATGATTGTGGTGTAGTGAGGATTGTGGTGTAGTGATTATTGTGGTGTAGTGAGGATTGAGATGCAGTGAGGAGTGTGGTGTAGTGAGGATTGTGGTGTAGTGATTGTGGTGTAGTGAAGATTGTGGTGTAGTGATTGTGGTGTAGTGAAGATTGTGGTGTAGTGATAGTTGTGGTGTAGTGATAGTTGTGGTGTAGTGAAGATTGTGGTGTAATGAGGATTGTGATGTAATGAAGATTGTGGTGTGGTGTAGTGATTATTGTGGTGTAGTGATAGCGATGTAGTGATTGTGTAGTGATGATTATGGTGTAGTGATTATTGTAGTGTAGTGATGATTGTAGAGTAGTGATTATTGTGATATTGTGGTGTAGTGATTGTGGCGTAGTGATGATTGTAGCGCAGTAATGATTGTAGTGTAATGATTATTGTAGTGTAGTGATGATTGTTTTGTAATGACTGTAGTGTAGTAATGATTTTGATATAGCGATTGTAGCGTAGTGATTATTGTGGTGTAGCGATAATTGTGGTTTAGTGTTGACTGTTGTTATATCTTGGAAATTGGTCATCCTGTGTTATTTAACTATTGTAAGAGAATATGATCATCACTTAATATTATAGCGCGAAAGTCCCCGTTTATAGCTAAAATAGAGACTTTCGGCGTTATATAATTATCTGTTAAAATATATAAAAAATACCATGGTATTATCCCTATTTTATTATTATTATTTTTTTATATTTTATTTAAAACAGTTCATACAATATACATAGTTACGTACATAAATGTGATATAAATATATATAAAAAGATTCATTATCAGTGGGTGTGTTCCGGTCCACTAAGTAACAGTATTCATAATGATTATGATATACACCTAACTACATAACTAACACACTACTGCAAAATACACAGTGCTTCCATCACTGTTTTTTTTTTCATTATATAAAATAACACAAAGCAGCTTACAATACTAGTGACTCACCCCCCCCCCAACATTTACGTTATTGTTATTATACTCAAAAAGTTGCGCTAAACCACAATGGTGAACATGTACTTTAACAGTTTTATATACTCCATACCACTTGATGCAAGAAGTTACTCAGTTAAATTTATGTTTATCATAGTGTCTCCACAACATACATCCTCTTCAAACGTCAAATATCACTTAGTTTAAATAATGTTCTGTAAACAGAGTTGCACAAAGTTACGAGATGTATGTCCCGGAGTCTAAACGGAGTCTAAATGACAGGAGCTGACTGAGCAGAAATGAGACGTTTCTTCCACGAACAGCAGCCAGAGGGAGAAGCAAGCCTGCAGCTCCGACATCAGGTGACTCTTACCAGGTAACGTCTGAAATGAACAATATAACAATTGGGCGGGTAGTTTGCAGCACTGGCAGCCAATTAAAACTCCAACAGCGAGCATAATGAGAGATGTAGTTATTATATTATACCTACATACATAAGCTAACTTAAGTCAAATACAGCTATAAGGTATGAACTTTTCCTTCTAGCTAGTAATGAAAGTATTTATCCAAGGTCATCACTTGGGCCCACGAAGATGCATCTCAGGCACTGTTCAATTAACGCAGGGAAAGAAGCCATTTTGACTGCAAAGACATGCAGTTCACAATCCAGGAGAGGGATTCAAGAAGCCTCGCATGATGAACGAAGCAAAACCAGGTGAACAAGGTTATGGTGAACCCTGAACAGGCAGCACAGGCCAAGTTCCTCACCACACTTAGCAAAGTGACTTTCAGTAGGGAAAGTATGGAATGCACCCGGACAAAGCTATAACCCAGCGTGATGAATAGGATCTAGGAGGCGCAGGAAGAAAGTGCTGACAGAGTAGTAGATCTGGCAGCCCTGTAACAGCTTGGAATGGCACAAACTTCGTACAGGCGAAGCTGGTTTCGACCCCCTAGCACGCGAGCGGAAACTAGTGTTTCCAGGCTATGTTACAAGAAGAGGAAGGAGACTGTTTCCAGGCTATATTACAGAGAGAGAGAGAGAGAGAGAGAGAGAGAGAGAGAGAGAGAGAGAGAGAGAGAGAGAGAGAGAGAGAGAGAGAGAGAGAGAGAGACCGTAGTAGTAGTTTTTGCAAGCTATGTTGCAGTGTGAGAAAATCACACTTGTGTTTCAACGCTGTTACAGGGAGAGAATGAAAGAGAGAGAAAATGATAATAAATTCTAATTTATCCAGACACTGTTAGGCAGAAAGCTCATTGTAGTGTTTCCAGGTTATCTTACAAAGAGAGCAAAAGGGAGAGGAGGGAGATTATACTGTGTTTTCCAGGTTACGTTACAGATCATGCAAGCGATACGCTTACCTTGGAAAGACTTCCTTAAGCTCCTTGAACATTTAACCTTCACTTTTATTTCGCTATACCTTATCTTTTAGATTAGGTTTCCAGTATTATATAAAATCTTTAGCTCATGGTTTTCCAAATTTGCTTAGATTAATTATAAAGCTGTTTTTCGTGCTACAGTAATGTTAGTGAAGTTCCCTCCCTGGCGCATAAGGATATCCCAGTAATGTTTCCTCTTGGTCATGTGAACTTTGATAATTTATGCTTAATTTATGCTTAAACTTGACTATAAATACTCATGTTCTTGCTATATGTATTTTACAACAAGTTTATAATGTATAGTCCTGTGATTACTAGAGTATATTAGCCTCTCGTTTATCGGTGTTTAATACTGAATTTTCTTTCCTATATAGGTACTGGTGGTGACACCTCTACGCCAGTTTCCGTAACCATCCTCACCTGGAGGAATGCTTCAGCTGTGATAAGTGAAATATATTATTTTGCTTTTTTTCCTATCTGGCAATAACAATGAGTCGCTTGAAAGTTCGAAAAGCTTCAGCAATTAGATTCCTGATTTCTGAGGGATTTTTTTTTAATGAAAAACTATGCAAAAGATTTCAGGAAAAGTTGTGTTAACTTTTTTTTTTTTTTTTTTTCATATGAGCTTAAATGTTTTTTGTACATCGTTCCCAAAAATGGCATCAAATGTCTTCCAGAAGTTAAAATACTAATTCTGCAAATTTGTTATATTGAATAATGTAATCATCGCGAAAATATTATTACATTTTACGTGCTACAAATTTTCAACTAGGACATTAATATTGGAAATAATCACTTGAGCAACATTGTTCATGCTCTCTGGGTCCCACTCGAATCAAACCCCAGAAGTAGTCAGGTCATGGCATTTTCTCGCATCTCCTCTGGTTCCTCTTCTTCATAGTTCGAGTGTCCGGTGATATGTTCACCGCCTTCGTGACTCCCGTCTCAAAAATCTTGTCTGAATAAGTCACAGTAAACAAATAGCGTAATTTGGGATACCCTGCAGCTATCTATTTGGGGTTTCCATTCCTGTTACTTAGAAATCCATGCCAAATACCGTTATACCTCTCAGTATCTTTATTCAATGGCCAACATTAGACTGGTTCAACAAATGCGCCTGTACGTAGATATCTTGCTAGTAAGACCCAGTAAATTCCTGCCTGAAACGAAATGTCCCTGACAGTCACTTAAATGGATAAATATGATATGGTTAACCATGATTCATTAACATATCTCTACTCATTTCAGAATATTAAGCTTCTACTGAATTTACGTTAACACATTCACGGATGGAAAGGGATGGGGTAACGCCAAATTTGTTGGGGGTTCATACAGCTCCAGGGAAGATGAGAGAATCAGATTACATCCACGGGAAGGAAGGACAGATCCTAATCCTTACATCAAAAGCGCCTCACTGACATCAAAGCATCTCTCTTGATGGGTCTACTTTTAAAGGTAGACTAGGAATTAGTAATTTTTCCCTGTATGGTGCTGAGTACTTGATGAAAGGTTCGGATTAACAGCATTTTTTTTTTTACCTTCATCATTTTGAACGTAAGAAATATTTATCATGCAAAAATAACATTCATTTTGAAGACGTGCTGCTCTTTCCAGAATCAAGGAAAGGCAAATGGCGCACTATGCCCCAAAGTACTCCTAGTGTTTAGTTACAGCTACTAGAGCAGATATCAAGGTTAATTATCTGTTTTATCAGTCTAGTATCCAATGACATATAACTAGCCTGGTGTCACAAGTCTGTAGACAAGTCAGGTGTCGGTCCAATATGTTGTGCATCAAGTCATCACGCCCTAAATAACTGATTTCAAATCTACTTACTGTAGCTGTGAAAGTTATAATAACCATCAACTGTAATTCGTCCATGTTTTTACTGTCAGCAATTCTCTGCGTTCAAACCTGATAGTAATGACTAGCTTCTGCCTTCTGTTATTTTGCACAATGAACGCTTGTAACAATTCTAAGTGTTTTGGGGGGACTTGTATGTCTATCTGTCAGCTGTGAGCCTGACGGCTTAATTAAGTACTAAGCCATCCCGTCCTAAATGGCTGCCGTCAAACCTGGTACCAACAGTAGCTATAGAATTGCAAGTGATCCCTAACCACGATCCAACTACATTTTTTTAGTCAGTAACCCACAGCAATCAAAACTGGCAGCAATGACTCTCTTGTTCTGTTGTCATCCATGAGATATTTAGGTTAGTGAATCCTTGCAACAAATCAGTGTGTTATTTGGGGATTCGAACATTGGTCTGTCATACCCTAAAAGAGTGCTTTTAATCCTGCTGCTATGGACTTTCTAGCCTACTTTCGTTGTCAAAGTATCAGACTCGTATATGATAAATATAAATTTAACTGAGTAACTTCTTGCATCAGAGATAACAAGTGATTACAAGTTAGCTAGCTTTGATGTGACTGCTTTGATCAGTAATGTGCAAGAATCAGATTTGCTAAGCCTAACATGACCTGTTACTTAAGCCGATTATTGAATTGGTCAAAGTGTGCTTTGATTCAAAATTCTTAGTCATTAAGTTTTACGGCCCAAAATATGGTATATTTTTGATAACTCCTTTAGTTCAGAACAATATATGTATCAAATTCTTTGCAGCAAAACTTTAGAAGAACATATTGCCTATCAACACTAGGCGGATGATCTGTAATTGTACCCGATTATGAGAACTTTGACGATTTCTTGCCTGGATAGAATAGATTAGCTACGAAAGTTAGTGTTTTTCGCTACGCTGATACAAGGCACTATTACTTAGTCCATGAGAATAGAATTAAGAGGACGACTTTCTTGACAAAGTTCCCAAGGACTTTGATAATATGTAGCCCTGATGATGATTTTAACATATTCTTCGAAATTGAGTCTAAACTGAGATACCCAAAGGACTTATGATAGAGAGCATTTTCTTTTGAAAAAAAAAATATAGAAATGAACCACGGCAATCGCAGTCCCTGAACAATGTATTAATTTACCGTCCAATAAAAATCTTACTGAATAACCAGAGGCCCTCCAGCATTCCATCTTCAGTGATAATTTCATGAATGATTCTCCAGACAACACTTATTATCTAATAGGTTGTGGTAGATTCTACCGTCGTTAAACCTGTAAACACATGTACTCCATACGGGTCAGGCAGGAGTAATGTGATCTGTGCTCACCTGAGATCTATTGGACACCCGGCGAATACCAAGGTCATTGTACATAATAGAGCCCACAATGAATGAATTCGAACAAGGAGCTGTATTGTCTATCCCAGATTACTTAAATCTCACCCCTTTGTTTTTTATAGATCCCACAATGAATCTTCTAATATGTCCCCATACCTCCCCCATTCCCCAGACTGCCGAAATCACCACCACCAACAGTCCTGTTAGATACCAGTATGACTTGAAAAGATGTCAATAGTGTGGTTTTACCTTACATATTGATAGCTAGCAATATAACAGGTGGTAGTTTATTCTAATCTAACAACAATTTTTTTTAATTTGTTCAGTGATCGAATCTCATACCCCTCATTATTTCGTTCCCATACCATATTATTTGGTTTTCATACCCCAGTGGGTATGGATACCTTCGGTTAAGAACCCCTGGACTCTAGCCTTTTACAGCACGGAAAATACGGAAGAGCATTGCATAATTTAAGAGGCAATTCATTTTTTCAGTAGGTTTTTAAGGATTTTAAGGGCCGATTGGAAATAGCACCTAGAGTGAACTGATTCTCTCCTATATGAACAGCGTCAACAAAAGCTTCTGTATGTCATTAGGTAACACACGTAATAACTCTTCAGTCAACCGTAGTGGAATTGTTCCATTTTCTGTTACTCTCGAAGAAAAATTGGCCTCCTATTTTCTCATTACTCGCAGCAACTGACTCACTCGGCTTCTAAAGGGGTCACATGAATCATGCGTAGAGTTTGTCGGCATCGTTTAAAGATATATTTTTTTAATTATTGTTAAAAATTGGATTTTGCTCCAAAAGAATCTTAGAAAACCAGGTCTTCAATAATCCTACGTCACTGATCCAAGGAACACGAATTTACAAATATAAACTGATAAAAAAAATCTCGATAGTCGTAATAAATTTCCAAACCTCATCATTTACTTCCCCTTAAGGGAGGTTCCTTGACTCTGGTGAGAGGCTCTTGATATAGGGAATTGGATCTGTTCTCTGGTTCCCTGAACTGAGCCTCATTACCTTCCATCCCCCCACATGCGCTGTATAATCCTACGGGTTTAGTGCTCCCCATAATAATAATAATTAATAATAATAATAATAATAATAATGAATGTATAGGAGCCTTTGAACCAAGTGAGAGAGTAATTGTGGTAGGGGACCTGAATGCTAAAGTAGGAGAAACTTTTAGAGAGGGTGTGGTAGGTAAGTTTGGGGTGCCAGGTGTAAATGATAATGGAAGCCCTTTGATTGAACTTTGTATAGAAAGGGGTTTAGTTATAGGTAATACATATTTTAAGAAAAAGAGGATAAATAAGTATACACGATATGATGTAGGGCGAAATGACAGTAGTTTGTTGGATTATGTATTGGTAGATAAAAGACTGTTGAGTAGACTTCAGGATGTACATGTTTATAGAGGGGCCACAGATATATCAGATCACTTTCTAGTTGTAGCTACACTGAGAGTAAAAGGTAGTTGGGATACAAGGAGAATAGAAGCATCAGGGAAGAGAGAGGTGAAGGTTTATAAACTAAAAGAGGAGGCAGTTAGGGTAAGATATAAACAGCTATTGGAGGATAGATGGGCTAATGAGAGCATAGGCAATGGGGTCGAAGAGGTATGGGGTAGGTTTAAAAATGTAGTGTTAGAGTGTTCAGCAGAAGTTTGTGGTTACAGGAAAGTGGGTGCAGGAGGGAAGAGGAGTGATTGGTGGAATGATGATGTAAAGAGAGTAGTAAGGGAGAAAAAGTTAGCATATGAGAAGTTTTTACAAAGTAGAAGTGATGCAAGGAGGGAAGAGTATATGGAGAAAAAGAGAGAGGTTAAGAGAGTGGTGAAGCAATGTAAAAAGAGAGCAAATGAGAGAGTGGGTGAGATGTTATCAACAAATTTTGTTGAAAATAAGAAAAAGTTTTGGAGTGAGATTAACAAGTTAAGAAAGCCTAGAGAACAAATGGATTTGTCAGTTAAAAATAGGAGAGGAGAGTTATTAAATGGAGAGTTAGAGGTATTGGGAAGATGGAGGGAATATTTTGAGGAATTGTTAAATGTTGATGAAGATAGGGAAGCTGTGATTTCGTGTATAGGGCAAGGAGGAATAACATCTTGTAGGAGTGAGGAAGAGCCAGTTGTGAGTGTGGGGGAAGTTCGTGAGGCAGTAGGTAAAATGAAAGGGGGTAAGGCAGCTGGAATTGATGGGATAAAGATAGAAATGTTAAAAGCAGGTGGGGATATAGTTTTGGAGTGGTTGGTGCAATTATTTAATAAATGTATGGAAGAGGGTAAGGTACCTAGGGATTGGCAGAGAGCATGCATAGTCCCTTTGTATAAAGGCAAAGGGGATAAAAGAGAGTGCAAAAATTATAGGGGGATAAGTCTGTTGAGTGTACCTGGTAAAGTGTATGGTAGAGTTATAATTGAAAGAATTAAGAGTAAGACGGAGAATAGGATAGCAGATGAACAAGGAGGCTTCAGGAAAGGTAGGGGGTGTGTGGACCAGGTGTTTACAGTGAAACATATAAGTGAACAGTATTTAGATAAGGCTAAAGAGGTCTTTGTGGCATTTATGGATTTGGAAAAGGCGTATGACAGGGTGGATAGGGGGGCAATGTGGCAGATGTTGCAAGTGTATGGTGTAGGAGGTAGGTTACTGAAAGCAGTGAAGAGTTTTTACGAGGATAGTGAGGCTCAAGTTAGAGTATGTAGGAAAGAGGGAAATTATTTCCCAGTAAAAGTAGGCCTTAGACAAGGATGTGTGATGTCACCGTGGTTGTTTAATATATTTATAGATGGGGTTGTAAGAGAAGTAAATGTGAGGGTCTTGGCAAGAGGCGTGGAGTTAAAAGATAAAGAATCACACACAAAGTGGGAGTTGTCACAGCTGCTCTTTGCTGATGACACTGTGCTCTTGGGAGATTCTGAAGAGAAGCTGCAGAGATTGGTGGATGAATTTGGTAGGGTGTGCAAAAGAAGAAAATTAAAGGTGAATACAGGAAAGAGTAAGGTAATGAGGATAACAAAAAGATTAGGTGATGAAAGATTGAATATCAGATTGGAGGGAGAGAGTATGGAGGAGGTGAACGTATTCAGATATTTGGGAGTGGACGATATATATATATATATATATATATATATATATATATATATATATATATATATATATATATATATATATATATATATATATATATTTAACAAGTAGGCCATCTCCCACCGAGGCAGGGTGACCCAAAAAGAAAGAAAATCCCCAAAAAGAAAATACTTTCATCATTCAACACTTTCACCTTACACATAATCATTGTTTTTGCAAAGGTGCTCAAAGTACAACAGTTTAGAAGCATACACGTATAAAGATACACAACATATCCCTCCAAACTGCCAATATCCGAAACCCCTCCTTTAGAGTGCAGGCATTGTACTTCCCATTTCCAGAACTCAAGTCCCGCTATATAAAAATAACCGGTTTCCCTGAATTCCTTCACTAAATATTATCCTGCTCACACTCCAACAGCTCGTCAGGTCCCAAATACCATTTGTCTCCATTCACTCCTATCTAACACACTTATGCACGCTTGCTGGAAGTCCAAGCCCCTCGCCCACAAAACCTTCTTTATCCCTGTCCCTCCAACCTTCTCGAGGACGACCCCTACCCCTCCTCCCTTCCTCTACAGATGTATACGCTGTCCATGTCATTCTACTTTGATCCATTCGCTCTAAATGACCAAACCACCTCAACAACCCCTCTTCAGCCCTCTGACTAATACTTTTATTAACTTCACACCTAGTTTCCACACTCCAAATTTTCTGCATAATATTTACACCATACATTGTCCTTAGACAGGACATCACTGCCTCCAACCGCCTCCTCGCTGCAGCATTTACAACCTAAGCTTCCTACCCATATAAGAGTGTTGGCACTACTATATTTTCATACATTCCCTTCTTTGCCTCCATAGATAACGTTTTTAGTCTCCACATATACCTCAACGCACCACTCGCCGTTTTTCCTTAATCAATTCTATGATTAACCTCATCCTTCATAAACCCATCCACTGACACGCCAACTCCCAAATATCTGAAAACATTCACGTCTTCTATACTCCTCCCCAATTTGATACCCAATTTTTCTTTATCTAAATCATTTGATACTCTCATCACCTTACTATTTTCTATGTTCACTTTCAACTTTCTACCTTTACACACACTCCCAAACTCGTCCACTAACCTTCGCAATTTTTCTTTAGGATCTCCCATAAGCACAGTATCATCAGCAAAATGTAGCTCTCTGAACTCTCATTTTGTATTTGATTCCCCATAATTTAATCCCACCCCTCTTCCGAACACCCTAGCATTTACTTCTTTTACAGCCCCATCTATAAACATATTAAACAACCATGGTAACGTTACACATCCCTGTCTAAGACCTACTTTTACCGGGAAGTAGTCTCCCTCTCTTCTGCACACCCTAACCTGAGCCTCACTATCCTCATAAAACTCTTTACAGCATTTAGTTACCACCTATTCCATATACTTGCAACATCTGCCACACTGCTCCCCTATCCACTCTATCATATGCCTTTTCTAAATCCATAAATGCAATTAAAGCTTCCCTACCTTTATCTAAATACTGTTCACATATATGCTTCAATGTAAACACTTGATCTACACATCATCTACCCAATCTAAAGCCTCCTTGCTCATCTGCAATCCTACATTCTGTCTTACCTCTAATTCTTGCAATAATAACTCTACCGTTCACTTTTCCTGGTATATTCAGGAAATTTATTCCTCTCTAATTTTTACAATCTCTATTGTTCCCCTTCCCTTTATATAAAGGGACTATACACGCTCTCCGCCTATCCCTAGGTACCTTCCCCTCATTCATACATTAAACAAAAATACCAACCACTCCAACACTATATCCCCCCTGCTTTTAACATTTCTGTCATGATCCCGTCAGTTCCAGCTGCTTTACTCCTTTTCATTCTTCATAATGCCTCACGCACCTCCTCCACATTCGCATCCTACTCTTCTTCACTCCTAAAAGATGGTATACCTCCCTGGCCAGTGCATGAAATTACCGCCTCCCTTTCTTCGTCGACATTTAAAAGTTCCTGAAAATATTCTCGCCATCTACCCAAAACCTCCATCTCTCCATCTACTAACTCCCCTACTCTGTTTTAACTGACAAATCCATTCGTTCTCTAGGCTTTCTTAACTTGTTTAACTCACTCCAAATTTTTTTCTTATTTTCATTAAAATTTCTTGACAGTGCCTCTCCCACTCTATCATCTACTCTCCTTTTGCACTCTCTCACCACTCTCTTCACCTTTCTTTTACTCTCCATTTATATTACTCTTCATATAACACTTCTGCTTTGTAAAAACCTCTAATAAGCTACCTTTTTCTCTTTTATCACACCCTTCATCATTCCACCAATCACTCCTCTTTCCTCCTGCCATCACCCTCCTATAACCACAAACTTCTGCCCTACATTCTAATACTGCATTTTTAAAACTATTCCAACCCTCTTCAAACCCTCCACTACACGTACTTGCACCAGCCCACCTTTCTGCCAATAGTTGCTTATATCTTGCCCGAACTTCCTCCTCCCTTAGTTTATACACTTTCACCTCCCTCTTACTTCTTGTTGCCATTTTCCTTTTGTCCCATCTACCTTTTACTCTAACTGTAGCTACAACTAGATAATGATCCGATATATCAGTTGCCCTTTTATAAACGTGCACATCCTGGAGCCTATCCATCAACCTTTTATCCACCAATACATAATCTAATTTATTTATCCTCTTTTTCATAAAATATGTATTACTTATTATCAAACCTCTTACTACACATAGCTCAATTAAAGGCTCCCCATTTTCATTTAGCCCCTGGCACCCCAAATTTACCTACTACTCCCTCCACAACATTTTTACCCACTTTAGTATTGAAATACCCAACCACAAGTACTCTCACACTTGGTTCAAAACTCCGCACGCATTCACTCAACCTTTCCCAAAATCTCTCTCTCTCCTCTACACTTCTCTCTTCTCCAGGTGCATATACGCTTACTATAACCCACTTTTCACATCCAACCTTTATTTTACTCCATATAATCCTTGAATTAATATATTTATAGTCTCTCTTTTCCTGCCATTATTGTTGCTACTCCTTCTTTAGCTCTAACTCTGTTTGAAACCCCTGACCTAATCCCATTTATTCCTCTCCATTGAAACTCTCCCACCCCTTTCTGCTTTGTTTCACTTAAAGCCAGGACATCCAGCTTCTTCTCATTCATAACATCCACAATCATCTCTTTCTTATCATTTGCACAACATCCACGCACATTCAGACTTCCCACTTTGACAATTTTCTTCTTATTCTTTCTAGTAATTATTACAGGAAAAGGGGTTACTAGCCCATTGTTCCCCGCATTTTAGTTGACTTTTACAACACGCATGGCTTACGGAGGAAAGATTCTTATTCCACTTCCCCATGGATGTAAAAGAAAAGTAATAAGAAAAAAGAGCTATTAAGATAAAATCAAAGAAAACTCAGATGAGTGTGTATAAATAAACTTGTTGATGTATGTGTAGTGTGACCTAAGTGTAAGTAGAAGTAGCAAGACATGCCTGTAATCTTGCATGTTTATGAGGCACAAAATACACCAGCAATCCTACCATCATGTAAAACAATTACAGGCTTTCGTTTTACACTCACTTGGCAGGATGGTAGTACCTCCCTGGGTGGTTGCTGGCTACGGTATAAAACAGAGGTTTTAAATGATGTACCAGTCAACTTGGTACAGGCAAAATCTTGGCTCACTTCTGTATGCCAGTGTCCCCAAATAAAATTTTTGGAACCCAGTGATATAAATTAAATAATGCAGTACTTGGGTACGTTTGTACTAAATCGTTTTACCATTTATTACCCGTATAAATTCAAAACACAGATGACGTAGATGAGTTCATTTGTCCCTAGTGGAGAGTCGAAATTTCAGTTCTATTATACTAGTCAATATTTAGTGTGTTCATAATTTACATAAAATAATTGTAATTATCCACGTAATGTTTAGGTATTAAAAATCACCTGAAATATACATGGGACTCACCTTACACACAAATAAAAAAAATATTCAAATCTTGATGTATTTAATTCTTAATATGCGTTATCATATGGCTTGATCATAAATTGCGTATGTTAATTCTCATGCACCGTATGTTCTGTGGGTTATAAAGTTGCCATTAATTAATTTCTGTCGGAGTAGTATTGGAAGTAATAGTTGTGGTATCTGCAAAAATAGCGATAGTTGTAATATGTCTAGAAGTATTAGTAGCTATTTTAAACCTATGTTTCTCATTTATCCCCCCATTCAAAATTATATTAACGCATTTTTTCCCGTACAGCATAATGTTTCATCGCTCGACTTTCATAATAGACGGGAATTGGAAGGGAGAGGACAGATACTTCTACTGTTACCTCTTTTATCCACATAGACTTTATGCATTAATTTGGAACGAAGCTTTTGAAAAGGAGTTTAATAGATAACTTCGATTTGTGCAAAAAGGTCTTTTTCATGTCCGCCTCACCTCTTCCTCTCTTCTCATCTCCACTCTCGATCTTACCTACCTCCCTCTCCACCTCTGGTGATGCCTTGATATTTTTGCTCGTGAAGTGCGCTTTAATCTCCATTGTGGAGGCAGCACCCAGACTGCAGCAAACATTGTGGAGGCAGCACCCAGACTGCAGCAAACATTGTGGAGGCAGCACCCAGACTGCAGCAAACATTGTGGAGGCAGCACCCAGACTGCAGCAAACATTGTGGAGGCAGCACCCAGACTGCAGCAAACATTGTGGAGGCAGCACCCAGACTGCAGCAAACATTGTGGAGGCAGCACCCAGACTGCAGCAAACATTGTGGAGGCAGCACCCAGACTGCAGCAAACATTGTGGAGGCAGCACCCAGACTGCAGCAAACATTGTGGAGGCAGCACCCAGACTGCAGCAAACATTGTGGAGGCAGCACCCAGACTGCAGCAAACATTGTGGAGGCAGCACCCAGACTGCAGCAAACATTGTGGAGGCAGCACCCAGACTGCAGCAAACATTGTGGAGGCAGCACCCAGACTGCAGCAAACATTGTGGAGGCAGCACCCAGAGCAAACATTGTGGAGGCAGCCAGACTGCAGCAAACATTGTGGAGGCAGCACCCAGACTGCAGCAAACATTGTGGAGGCAGCACCCAGACTGCAGCAAACATTGTGGAGGCAGCACCCAGACTGCAGCAAACATTGTGGAGGCAGCACCCAGACTGCAGCAAACATTGTGGAGGCAGCACCCAGACTGCAGCAAACATTGTGGAGGCAGCACCCAGACTGCAGCAAACATTGTGGAGGCAGCACCCAGACTGCAGCAAACATTGTGGAGGCAGCACCCAGACTGCAGCAAACATTGTGGAGGCAGAGCGCAGACTGCAGCAAACATTGTGGAGGCAGCACCCAGACTGCAGCAAACATTGTGGAGGCAGCACCCAGACTGCAGCAAACATTGTGGAGGCAGTATCCAGACTGCAGCAAACATTGTGGAGGCAGCACCCAGACTGCAGCAAACATTGTGGAGGCAGCACCCAGACTGCAGCAAACATTGTGGAGGCAGCACCCAGACTGCAGCAAACATTGTGGAGGCAGCACCCAGACTGCAGCAAACATTGTGGAGGCAGTACCCAGACTGCAGCAAACATTGTGGAGGCAGCACCCAGACTGCAGCAAACATTGTGGAGGCAGCACCCAGACTGCAGCAAACATTGTGGAGGCAGCACCCAGACTGCAGCAAACATTGTGGAGGCAGCACCCAGACTGCAGCAAACATTGTGGAGGCAGTATCCAGACTGCAGCAAACATTGTGGAGGCAGTATCCAGACTGCAGCAAACATTGTGGAGGCAGCACCCAGACTGCAGCAAACATTGTGGAGGCAGCACCCAGACTGCAGCAAACATTGTGGAGGCAGCACCCAGACTGCAGCAAACATTGTGGAGGCAGCACCCAGACTGCAGCAAACATTGTGGAGGCAGCACCCAGACTGCAGCAAACATTGTGGAGGCAGCACCCAGACTGCAGCAAACATTGTGGAGGCAGCACCCAGACTGCAGCAAACATTGTGGAGGCAGTATCCAGACTGCAGCAAACATTGTGGAGGCAGCACCCAGACTGCAGCAAACATTGTGGAGGCAGCACCCAGACTGCAGCAAACATTGTGGAGGCAGCACCCAGACTGCAGCAAACATTGTGGAGGCAGCACCCAGACTGCAGCAAACATTGTGGAGGCAGTATCCAGACTGCAGCAAACATTGTGGAGGCAGCACCCAGACTGCAGCAAACATTGTGGAGGCAGCACCCAGACTGCAGCAAACATTGTGGAGGCAGCACCCAGACTGCAGCAAACATTGTGGAGGCAGTATCCAGACTGCAGCAAACATTGTGGAGGCAGCACCCAGACTGCAGCAAACATTGTGGAGGCAGCACCCAGACTGCAGCAAACATTGTGGAGGCAGCACCCAGACTGCAGCAAACATTGTGGAGGCAGCACCCAGACTGCAGCAAACATTGTGGAGGCAGTATCCAGACTGCAGCAAACATTGTGGAGGCAGCACCCAGACTGCAGCAAACATTGTGGAGGCAGCACCCAGACTGCAGCAAACATTGTGGAGGCAGCACCCAGACTGCAGCAAACATTGTGGAGGCAGTATCCAGACTGCAGCAAACATTGTGGAGGCAGTATCCAGACTGCAGCAAACATTGTGGAGGCAGCACCCAGACTGCAGCAAACATTGTGGAGGCAGCACCCAGACTGCAGCAAACATTGTGGAGGCAGCACCCAGACTGCAGCAAACATTGTGGAGGCAGTATCCAGACTGCAGCAAACATTGTGGAGGCAGTATCCAGACTGCAGCAAACATTGTGGAGGCAGCACCCAGACTGCAGCAAACATTGTGGAGGCAGCACCCAGACTGCAGCAAACATTGTGGAGGCAGCACCCAGACTGCAGCAAACATTGTGGAGGCAGCACCCAGACTGCAGCAAACATTGTGGAGGCAGTAGCCAGACTGCAGCAAACATTGTGGAGGCAGTATCCAGACTGCAGCAAACATTGTGGAGGCAGCACCCAGACTGCAGCAAACATTGTGGAGGCAGCACCCAGACTGCAGCAAACATTGTGGAGGCAGTATCCAGACTGCAGCAAACATTGTGGAGGCAGTATCCAGACTGCAGCAAACATTGTGGAGGCAGCACCCAGACTGCAGCAAACATTGTGGAGGCAGCACCCAGACTGCAGCAAACATTGTGGAGGCAGCACCCAGACTGCAGCAAACATTGTGGAGGCAGCACCCAGACTGCAGCAAACATTGTGGAGGCAGCACCCAGACTGCAGCAAACATTGTGGAGGCAGCACCCAGACTGCAGCAAACATTGTGGAGGCAGCACCCAGACTGCAGCAAACATTGTGGAGGCAGCACCCAGACTGCAGCAAACATTGTGGAGGCAGCACCCAGACTGCAGCAAACATTGTGGAGGCAGCACCCAGACTGCAGCAAACATTGTGGAGGCAGCACCCAGACTGCAGCAAACATTGTGGAGGCAGCACCCAGACTGCAGCAAACATTGTGGAGGCAGCACCCAGACTGCAGCAAACATTGTGGAGGCAGCACCCAGACTGCAGCAAACATTGTGGAGGCAGCACCCAGACTGCAGCAAACATTGTGGAGGCAGCACCCAGACTGCAGCAAACATTGTGGAGGCAGCACCCAGACTGCAGCAAACATTGTGGAGGCAGCACCCAGACTGCAGCAAACATTGTGGAGGCAGTATCCAGACTGCAGCAAACATTGTGGAGGCAGCACCCAGACTGCAGCAAACATTGTGGAGGCAGCACCCAGAGCTGCAGCCACCATGGTGGAGGCAGCATCCAGACTGCAGCAAACATTGTGGAGGCAGTATCCAGACTGCAGCAAACATTGTGGAGGCAGCACCCAGACTGCAGCAAACATTGTGGAGGCAGCACCCAGACTGCAGCAAACATTGTGGAGGCAGCACCCAGACTGCAGCAAACATTGTGGAGGCAGCACCCAGACTGCAGCAAACATTGTGGAGGCAGCACCCAGACTGCAGCAAACATTGTGGAGGCAGCACCCAGACTGCAGCAAACATTGTGGAGGCAGCACCCAGACTGCAGCAAACATTGTGGAGGCAGCACCCAGACTGCAGCAAACATTGTGGAGGCAGCACCCAGACTGCAGCAAACATTGTGGAGGCAGCACCCAGACTGCAGCAAACATTGTGGAGGCAGCACCCAGACTGCAGCAAACATTGTGGAGGCAGCACCCAGACTGCAGCAAACATTGTGGAGGCAGCACCCAGACTGCAGCAAACATTGTGGAGGCAGCACCCAGACTGCAGCAAACATTGTGGAGGCAGCAGCCTGCAGCAAACATTGTGGAGGCAGCACCCAGACTGCAGCAAACATTGTGGAGGCAGCACCCAGACTGCAGCAAACATTGTGGAGGCAGCACCCAGACTGCAGCAAACATTGTGGAGGCAGCACCCAGACTGCAGCAAACATTGTGGAGGCAGCACCCAGACTGCAGCAAACATTGTGGAGGCAGCACCCAGACTGCAGCAAACATTGTGGAGGCAGTATCCAGACTGCAGCAAACATTGTGGAGGCAGCACCCAGACTGCAGCAAACATTGTGGAGGCAGCACCCAGACTGCAGCAAACATTGTGGAGGCAGCACCCAGACTGCAGCAAACATTGTGGAGGCAGCACCCAGACTGCAGCAAACATTGTGGAGGCAGTATCCAGACTGCAGCAAACATTGTGGAGGCAGCACCCAGACTGCAGCAAACATTGTGGAGGCAGCACCCAGACTGCAGCAAACATTGTGGAGGCAGTATCCAGACTGCAGCAAACATTGTGGAGGCAGTATCCAGACTGCAGCAAACATTGTGGAGGCAGCACCCAGACTGCAGCAAACATTGTGGAGGCAGCACCCAGACTGCAGCAAACATTGTGGAGGCAGCACCCAGACTGCAGCAAACATTGTGGAGGCAGTATCCAGACTGCAGCAAACATTGTGGAGGCAGTATCCAGACTGCAGCAAACATTGTGGAGGCAGCACCCAGACTGCAGCAAACATTGTGGAGGCAGCACCCAGACTGCAGCAAACATTGTGGAGGCAGCACCCAGACTGCAGCAAACATTGTGGAGGCAGCACCCAGACTGCAGCAAACATTGTGGAGGCAGTATCCAGACTGCAGCAAACATTGTGGAGGCAGCACCCAGACTGCAGCAAACATTGTGGAGGCAGCACCCAGACTGCAGCAAACATTGTGGAGGCAGTATCCAGACTGCAGCAAACATTGTGGAGGCAGCACCCAGACTGCAGCAAACATTGTGGAGGCAGTATCCAGACTGCAGCAAACATTGTGGAGGCAGCACCCAGACTGCAGCAAACCAGACTGCAGCAAACATTGTGGAGGCAGCACCCAGACTGCAGCAAACATTGTGGAGGCAGCACCCAGACTGCAGCAAACATTGTGGAGGCAGCACCCAGACTGCAGCAAACATTGTGGAGGCAGCACCCAGACTGCAGCAAACATTGTGGAGGCAGCACCCAGACTGCAGCAAACATTGTGGAGGCAGCACCCAGACTGCAGCAAACATTGTGGAGGCAGCACCCAGACTGCAGCAAACATTGTGGAGGCAGTATCCAGACTGCAGCAAACATTGTGGAGGCAGCACCCAGACTGCAGCAAACATTGTGGAGGCAGCACCCAGACTGCAGCAAACATTGTGGAGGCAGCACCCAGACTGCAGCAAACATTGTGGAGGCAGCACCCAGACTGCAGCAAACATTGTGGAGGCAGCACCCAGACTGCAGCAAACATTGTGGAGGCAGGTGGAGGCAGCACCCAGACTGCAGCAAACATTGTGGAGGCAGCACCCAGACTGCAGCAAACATTGTGGAGGCAGCACCCAGACTGCAGCAAACATTGTGGAGGCAGCACCCAGACTGCAGCAAACATTGTGGAGGCAGCACCCAGACTGCAGCAAACATTGTGGAGGCAGCACCCAGACTGCAGCAAACATTGTGGAGGCAGCACCCAGACTGCAGCAAACATTGTGGAGGCAGCACCCAGACTGCAGCAAACATTGTGGAGGCAGTATCCAGGCTGGAGCAAACATTGTGGAGGCAGCACCCAGACTGCAGCAAACATTGTGGAGGCAGCACCCAGACTGCAGCAAACATTGTGGAGGCAGCACCCAGACTGCAGCAAACATTGTGGAGGCAGTATCCAGACTGCAGCAAACATTGTGGAGGCAGTATCCAGGCTGGAGCAAACATGCTCAGGTATCAAGCAGCGGCCTCTCGCTCACACACACACTACCATACGAATATTTTACCGGCTTCCACAAGTCTTGCCGATCCTAGTCGCCACTTAGGTGCAATATTGGAAGAGGGAGAGGGGGGAAGGAGTGGGATGCACCTTAATGTTAATTGGTTTCTCCTGCCTCTGAAACAATGCCTGAGAGGGTAGTACTGGTCGTCCATCTTCAGCATACAACACGGTTTCTTAATCTCTAATTGTGTGGCAAAGTTTCTTCTTATTTCTGATGATACCTTCTTGTAAAGCTATGTATGTAGTTTGGCTTCCCGCCCTTTTTAACCAGTTCGTTCACGTCTTTATTGCCTTCGAGTCTGTCCCATTTCTTTATGCTCTATTACTCTTTCTTTCTTTTAGAACAGTACGAATCACTGGCTCTCTCTTCTTATTTCCCTGTTATTCTTTACTAGTCTGAACTACTCCATAGCCCCCCAGCACTCCATGGTGAAGCAGATCATCATAGTTTACCAGGTCAGTTTCTCTATTACGTTGTACCATTGAATTTACGGAAGTCAATCTTACACAAAAAGTTGTTTCTTCTGTTTTCTAGCATTCCGATCAGCTATTCTCCCTTTGTACTCGCCATTACTCGTAAGTGCTTAGTCATCATAGTATAGTCACTGACTCCCAACTGAATAATCTGACTCATCATTTCTTATTTGGACACATTGAGTAAATACAAAGGCCAAACTGACTGGCTTATTTCTGCTACACGTTCATGTGAATTAATGACGCAGTTACCAACAGCCTGACTAATCAGTTAGAGATTATTAGATTAGAAATTAAGTTAAGTAAGCCATTTTTTTTACCAATAACTTATTCTACGTAACTCCAGACTCCTCTTACTCCTCCCTGTTAGTGGCTTTTTAATGGCTCTCCTCCTTCAAAAGATATCTCTTTCGTCACTGCTGATATAAGCATTAAATATACTAGAAGTATTGATATTTCTAAACGCTTTTTTTTCAGGATATGACATCGAAAACCTTGAACATGATTCACCCATAGAATAGGTTTTAATAATCAGTATTGATTTAAGTGCGTCCAATTTAAGTTGGCTTTCTCTCCAGTTCATAACGAATTCTACTGAAGAATCAGATTCTGTCAATGTAAAATGTAAACTTGCTAGCAGCTCTCACTGCTGGTGATCTGATCCTTCTAAAGACGTTCAAAGATTTCTTTTCAATGACTCATATCTTACAATTACCATT
Source organism: Cherax quadricarinatus (assembly GCF_038502225.1). Lineage (NCBI taxonomy): Eukaryota > Metazoa > Arthropoda > Malacostraca > Decapoda > Parastacidae > Cherax > Cherax quadricarinatus. The sequence continues at coordinate 24,433 of NW_027196549.1, read as the reverse complement.
ATTACATTCATTTAATTTACTTTCAGTTGCATAATTTGTGACATCACTGAAATCATCAAAGAGGCTTTCTTCGTATGTAATGAAGGTTGGCAAGATAATCTTCATTTCTCGGGCACATTCTGTTATTTTTTCCCCACCAAAAGATGTACTTTAGAAACCCCATTCCATTTTTGCAAATACACTAAGTGAAAGGGGGGACCATTCTTGAATATATTGTAATGTAAAAATCAGAGTCATAGTAAAAATCAGAGGCATAGTAAAAATCAGATATATTAAAAATCAGAGACATAGTTTTTCTGTCATCAAAGCTTCTTGAAAGATTTTTATTTCTGTTTTCAAAGTGCAATGCAAAACTCTGTTCATTATGACACATCGGAGTCTTCCTAATAACGACATCAATTTTTTTCTTAACTTCAAATGCTGCAGTCTCCTATTGTTTCATTCGCGAAATAGCCTCTGAAAACTTTTAGATCCGAGTTTTGAAAAACAAGAAAGATGAAAAATATCTTGTTCATTAAAAACTCATGAAAAATCTTTGCGCATATATTGCATATCGTTAATCCACGAAATAGTTTCATGGTCGATTTCCACAAAATCATTAAAGGAATAAAGACTTTCTATTCTGTGAATTGGTAAAGAAAAACAGACACTTGTTCCACAGACCTACATGAGAATATATTAGTAAAATATCAACAGCAGCCTGAGCAACTTATGTATGTGTGCTCCACAGCCTACACTATTATTTTTCTGTTCGATCTTTATTCAGATTTTGTGAAAATATCGTTTCTTCTTTTTTCTTATGAAGCTTCCGACATTGGAGTGGTATTATATACTAAAATGCCTAGTATTTTAATAGCGACATCAAATATTTATTTATTCGAAGGGGGTTTGACAGTTCATTTTTTTCTGTTGCAATACCTCTAGGACACAGAAGTTTTAACAGAAATGCGGCGCAACCAATTTCGTATACGATGAACGATAGGATGAGAAGAAAATTTCGGGATAGCATTTAATGCATTTAGAAAGTCTGAAACTACTACAGATGCTGAGGTTAGGTAATGAAGCAATAGGTATAAAGATCATGAGAATTACATGTAACTCGCTGTAAAAATGCTAGTTGAGTTTATTAAATGACTTCGTATAACTGTCCGGAAAAACTTACAAACCCCACACGGTCAAAGGAATTAGAACCATCACTGTAAACTGCAGTAGTACAAGAATGAAATAGGGAATAGTTATGAAAAAGGGAGATAAAGGCTACAGTAAGTAATAGAGGTTTCGCACAAGGAAGTGAGGAAGAACAGACACGAATTGTTGAAACTTCCAAAGGTGGAAGATACAAGTTAGATGCTTTGATGGACATACAGAATGAAGGGTAAATGAAGGGTAGCCATGAGAGTGAATAAGGAAAGAATGGGGACGTAGTGATGAGGGAAGGATGTAGTGATGTAGAAGGACTGTAAAGGTAATGAGAGCAGATAAAATAACGGAGACAATGGGCATCAGGCCAAGTTTGCAAACATGGAACATTCAGCTCTGCATATAGGCTCTCACCATGGACGTAATGAAGAGCTCCAGGAGAGACCGCAGAATATATCTTGTCGCCATAATCCAGTTTTGATAAGATAACAGAATTAAGACAAAGAAAAGTTCGTCTATCATCCCCCTAAGAAACATGGGCAAGATTTTTAAGGAGGTTCAGTCGGCTATAGCAAATTATTTTCAGGGAGGTTTTGCTACATTTCCAAGAAATCAGGCAAATCAAACAAAATGCCTACGAACCTGACAATCTCTTTCTGGGAAATGAGAACCATACAGATAAAAGGCTGAATTTAGAGACATCAGATCTTTTTGTGAAAGAAATGGGCTTCAGTAGCGGAAAATTAAAAAAAAAATTATTAGTGCCCCAGAGGGAAACACAGTAGCATTCTGGACAGAGGCTGCGACTAAGTGACAGTGCCTGCGCAACCTATAGCAAAATCAACATAAAGTGACGACCAAATATCACAGTGGAGACAGGTAAGGTAACTGTGAGCGAATAGAAAGAGTGGTGATGAGAACACTACCCTGAGGGACGCCTTCAACCTGGAGAAAGTCAGGGCAAAACATATTAACCCGGACACAGGAATGTCTTTCAGAAAAGAAATGCATAAGGAAAAGTGGCAAATTGCCTGGAAGGCCTAAAGAATGAGCTTGGGCCAATCTGTTGGAACAAAATCATTTAACAACAAGCAAAATCATTTAACAACAGCAGGAATGAATTGAACTTTTAGATGCAATACTCAGTGGTACAAGGTTCAGTTTAGTGCATTGCTAATCACCAATTTAGTCAAGAGGACTGGGGTCATAATGTAAGTGCTTCATTCGTTATGGTTTCACAATGTCGAAAGAATTAACACATTGCTCAAGACAGTTACCCCTGTCCGCAGATGTTAACTAACGAAGAGATTACTAACAGGTGAGGACCAGAAAAAAAATGGGCTTAGAAAGACTGCAGGTCTGGTCTGACAATGACCACTAGAATATAACTCCAGCAACTGCAAAGTCATGAAGATTGGTAACAGGTAAAGGAGTACAGGCTCGGGGACAAAGACTGCAAGCTTTACTCATTTATAAGGACCATGGCGTGAGCATTGTACTCATCATATCGCCTGGTGCACACGTCGGTAGAATAAATTCTGTAACAAACGCGCTTCTGGCAAATCTAAGATTAACTTACATTAACCTAAACAAGCAGTCATTTATCGCACTTTATACAGCATATATCAGGCTCATATTAGAATGTGTAGCACTAGTATGGAACACACTTTTGATCAAGCAAATAAAAAACTGGAGAAGGTTTAGGGGCCTTATGATGACATGAAAAACTGATGGAAATTGATAGGGTGTACAAGAACAGATTATTTGAGAGACGGGAAACAGGAACACAAAGACACAGCAGGAAGTTGAAAACACACATGAGACACAATGATGTTAGGCATTTCTTCAGGGTTAGGACTGCAAGGAAGTGGAACAACTTGGAGAGTTGAATGGTAGAAGAAGATAAATGATGCAGCTTTAAGAAGAGGTATGATGGGGCTCTCGAAACCAGAAGAGAGCAAACCTTGTAACGGCGAGCAAAGGGGCGAGACGCATACACACACACACACACACACACACACACACACACACACACACACAGAGGAGCTCGGACTCGACCCCCGCAACCTCAACTAGGTGAGTACACACACACACACACACACACACACACACACACACACACACACACACACACACACACACACACACACACACACACACACACACACACACACACACACACACACACAACACACACAAAAAAAAAAAAAAAAAAAAAAAAAAAAAAAAAAAAAAAAAAAACACAAAAAAAAAAAAACTGGAGGACCAAGCAGGGATAACAGGGAAGGCACTACAATGGATCAGGGAATACTTGTCAGGAAGACAGCAGCGAGTCATGGTACGTGGCGAGGTGTCAGAGTAGGCACCTGTGACCAGCGGGGTCCCGCAGGGGTCAGTCCTAGGACCAGTGCTGTTTCTGGTATTTGTGAACGACATGACGGAAGGAATAGACTCTGAGGTGTCCCTGTTTGCAGATGACGTGAAGTTGATGAGAAGAATTCACTCGATCGAAGACCAGGCAGAACTACAAAGGGATCTGGACAGGCTGCAGACCTGGTCCAGCAATTGGCTCCTGGAGTTCAATCCCACCAAGTGCAAAGTCATGAAGATTGGGGAAGGGCAAAGAAGACCGCAGACGGAGTACAGTCTAGGGGGCCAGAGACTACAAACCTCACTCAAGGAAAAAGATCTTGGGGTGAGTATAACACCAGGCACATCTGAAGCGCACATCAACCAAATAACTGCTGCAGCATATGGGCGCCTGGCAAACCTCAGAACAGCATTCCGACATCTTAATAAGGAATCATTCAGGACCCTGTACACCGTGTACGTTAGGCCCATATTGGAGTATGCGGCACCAGTTTGGAACCCACACCTAGCCAAGCACGTGAAGAAACTAGAGAAAGTGCAAAGGTTTGCAACAAGACTAGTCCCAGAGCTAAGAGGTATGTCCTACGAGGAGAGGTTAAGGGAAATCAACCTGACAACACTGGAGGACAGGAGAGATAGGGGGGACATGATAACGACATACAAAATACTGAGAGGAATTGACAAGGTGGACAAAGACAGGATGTTCCAGAGATTGGACACAGTAACAAGGGGACACAGTTGGAAGCTGAAGACACAGATGAATCACAGGGATGTTAGGAAGTATTTCTTCAGCCACAGAGTAGTCAGTAAGTGGAATAGTTTGGGAAGCGATGTAGTGGAGGCAGGATCCATACATAGCTTTAAGCAGAGGTATGATAAAGCTCACGGCTCAGGGAGAGTGACCTAGTAGCGATCAGTGAAGAGGCGGGGCCAGGAGCTCGGACTCGACCCCCGCAACCTCAACTAGGTGAGGTCAACTAGGTGAGTACACACACACACACCGTACGTCTGCCATGGAGAACTGGACAGAATTCTGAAACGAGATATTAAATAGGTTAAGAATCCAAAATCTATTGGTTGCTTTCAAATAAAGACTACCCAAAATAGGCTTTACAAGAGAGCAGCAGTTATTGAATCTCTACGATTCACTGATTGTCACAGCACAGAAAAGCCGCCGAGAAGATTATCAATCAGAGAGAATAGGGAAATTTTGAACTCGTTTTTCTGTTGAGTAACTTTGGTCACATTCAAAAGATTTATGTAGCAAGAGAAAAAATGTTTATCATGGTATACAAAATAAAGTTAATCAGAAAAGCAAATCAGTAATGCTGGCAAAGTAGCAGAGCAAATTTCTCTGCCTATGGTTCCCGAGTTCTCCCTCTTCTCTGGCTTGAAGCAGTCACAACTATGAATGCCACTGAGACCAAAATGTACCGAGATCCTAACAATTATTTGGAGTTGACTGGTGATACAAAATCCAAAGGCCAGATGAGCATTAGGCTTGTTCTACATGCAGATACAAAGAATATTCAGATGGAAGTGCAGGTTACTCCAAAAGCATGATAGGGGGAGGTGAGGACAGGTTACCTGGTTCAAGTATGACATGTAAAAAGGACAGAAACAGTGGGAACTGCGCTCACCTTTCATCAGGCCACTGAAGCACAAATAACGGCAAATCACGAGATACATCATAACTGTAACACATCAGTGTTGCAACACATCAGTCACACCCGTACTATAACATAACAATCATTCCACTATTACAATATAGCTTACATCACTTTCAAAGCACACCAATCACCCCTACTGCCACAAAATTAAACAACCACTATTGCACATCAGTAACACCATTGCTACATGACATTAATCTAAACATATCACTAATACATGTCATTAAGAATACAGCACATCAATCATGACTCTGCTACAACACATGAATCAAAATACCGCTGCAATACCCACAAATTGACAAAGCTGCACAAAAGCATTCTGGCACAAGTGTGAACTTGTAAAAAAAAAAACAGTGTCCGTCAACAAGGGTTCAGTCTGGTTGATGGACGCTAAACCCGACGAGTTGGATAAACAACCACGGCGAGGTACACGAGCCAAGAGCATTGCTGGATAACTGTGTCATCAATAGTCGTTGATAACAGTATCAGCAGTAGCCGTGGATAAAAGTGGCAGCAGTATTCGTGGATAAGTTTCAGCAAAAGTCGTGGATAACAGCGCCAGCAGTAGTCGTGGATAACTTGCCGTCAGACAGTATATTTATTATTTTTATTATCACACTGGCCGATTCCCACCAAGGCAGGGTGGCCCGAAAAAGAAAAACTTTCACCATCATTCACTCCATCACTGTCTTGCCAGAAGGGTGCTTTACACTACAGTTTTTAAACTGCAACATTAACACCCCTCCTTCAGAGTGCAGGCACTGTACTTCCCATCTCCAGGACTCAAGTCCGGCCTGCCGGTTTCCCTGAACCCCTTCATAAATGTTACTTTGCTCACACTCCAACAGCACGTCAAGTATTAAAAACCATTCGTCTCCATTCACTCCTATCAAACACGCTCATGCACGCCTGCTGGAAGTCCAAGCCCCTCGCACACAAAACCTCCTTTACCTCCTCCCTCCAACCTTTCCTAGGCCGACCCCTACCCCGCCTTCCTTCCACTACAGACTGATACACTCTTGAAGTCATTCTGTTTCGCTTCATTCTCTCTACATGTCCAAACCACCTCAACAACCCTTCCTCAGCCCTCTGGACAACAGTTTTGGTAATCCCGCACCTCCTCCTAACTTCCAAACTACGAATTCTCTGCATTATATTCACACCACACATTGCCCTCAGACATGACATCTCCACTGCCTCCAGCCTTCTCCTCGCTGCAACATTCATCACCCATGCTTCACACCCATATAAGAGCGTTGGTAAAACTATACTCTCATACATTCCCCTCTTTGCCTCCAAGGACAAAGTTCTTTGTCTCCACAGACTCCTAAGTGCACCACTCACTCTTTTCCCCTCATCAATTCTATGATTCACCTCATCCTTCATAGACCCATCCGCTGACACGTCAACTCCCAAATATCTGAATACATTCACCTCCTCCATACTCTCTCCCTCCAATCTGATATCCAATCTTTCATCACCTAATATTTTTGTTATCCTCATAACCTTACTCTTTCCTGTATTCACTTTTAATTTTCTTCTTTTGCACACCCTACCAAATTCATCCACCAATCTCTGCAACTTCTCTTCAGAATCTCCCAAGAGCACAGTGTCATCAGCAAAGAGCAACTGTGACAACTCCCACTTTATGTGTGATTCTTTATCTTTTAACTCCACACCTCTTGTCAAGACCCTCGCATTTACTTCTCTTACAACCCCATCTATAAATATATTAAACAACCACGGTGACATCACACATCCTTGTCTAAGGCCTACTTTTACTGGGAAATAATTTCCCTCTTTCCTACATACTCTAACTTGAGCCTCACTATCCTCGTAAAAACTCTTCACTGCTTTCAGTAACCTACCTCCTACACCATAAACCTGCAACATCTGCCACATTGCTTCCCTATCCACCCTGTCATACGCCTTTTCCAAATCCATAAATGCCACAAAGACCTCTTTAGCCTTATCTAAATACTGTTCACTTATATGTTTCACTGTAAACACCTGGTCCACATACCCCCTACCTTTCCTAAAGCCTCCTTGTTCATCTGCTATCCTATTCTCTGTCTTACTCTTAATTCTTTCAATAATAACTCTACCATACACTATACCAGGTTAAGATAAGATAAGGTTTCGTTCGGATTTTTAACCCCGGAGGGTTAGCCACCCAGGATAACCCAAGAAAGTCAGTGCGTCATCGAGGACTGTCTAACTTATTTCCATTGGGGTCCTTAATCTTGTCCCCCAGGATGCGACCCACCCCAGTCGACTAACACCCAGGTACCTATTTGCTGCTAGGTAAACAGGACAACAGGTGTAAGGAAACGGGTCGAAATGTTTCCACCCGCCGGGAATCGAACCCGGGCCCTCCGTGTGTGAAGCGGGAGCTTTAGCCACCAGGCCACCGGGCCACCTCAACAGACTTATCCCGCTATAATTTTTGCACTCTCGTTTGTTCCCTTTGCCTTTATACAAAGGAACTATGCATGCTCTCTGCCAATCCCTAGGTACCTTACCCTCTTCCATACATATATTAAATAATTGCACCAACCACTCCAAAACTATATCCCCACCTACTTTTAACATTTCTGTCTTTATCCCATCAATCCCGGCTGCCTTACCCCCTTTCATTTTACCTACTGCCTCACGAACTTCCCCCACACTCACAACTGGCTCTTCCTCACTCCTACAAGATGTTATTCCTCCTTGCCCTATACACGAAATGACAGCTTCCCTATCTTCATCAACATTTAATAATTCCTCAAAATATTCCCTCCATCTTCCCAATACCTCTAACTCTCCATTTAATAACTCTCCTCTCCTATTTTTAACTGACAAATCCATTTGTTCTCTAGGCTTCCTTAACTTGCTAATCTCACTCCAAAACTTTTTCTTATTTTCAACAAAATTTGTTGATAACATCTCACCCACTCTCTCATTTGCTCTTTTTTTACATTGCTTCACCACTCTCTTAACCTCTCTCTTTTTCTCCATATACTCTTCCCTCCTTGCATCACTTCTACTTTGTAAAAACTTCTCATATGCTAACTTTTTCTCCCTTACTACTCTCTTTACATCATCATTCCACCAATCGCTCCTCTTCCCTCCCGCACCCACTTTCCTGTAACCACAAACTTCTGCTGAACACTCTAACACTACATTTTTAAACCTACCCCATACCTCTTCGACCCCATTGCCTATGCTCTCATTAGCCCATCTATCCTCCAATAGCTGTTTATATCTTTCCCTAACTGCCTCCTCTTTTAGTTTATAAACCTTCACCTCTATTTTCCCTGATGCTTCTATTCTCCTTGTATCTCATCTACCTTTTACTCTCAGTGTAGCTACAACTAGAAAGTGATCTGATATATCTGTGGCCCCTCTATAAACATGTACATCCTGAAGTCTACTCAACAGTCTTTTATCTACCAATACATAATCCAACAAACTACTGTCATTTCGCCCTACATCATATCTTGTATACTTATTTATCCTCTTTTTCTTAAAATATGTATTACCTATAACTAAACCCCTTTCTATACAAAGTTCAATCAAAGGGCTCCCATTATCATTTACACCTGGCACCCCAAACTTACCTACCACACCCTCTCTAAAAGTTTCTCCTACTTTAGCATTCAGGTCCCCTACCACAATTACTCTCTCACTTGGTTCAAAGGCTCCTATACATTCACTTAACATCTCCCAAAATCTCTCTCTCTCCTCTGCATTCCTCTCTTCTCCAGGTGCATACACGCTTATTATGACCCACTTCTCGCATCCAACTTTTACTTTAATCCACATAATTCTTGAATTTACACATTCATATTCTCTTTTCTCCTTCCATAACTGATTATTCAACATTACTGCTACCCCTTCTTTTGCTCTAACTCTCTCAGATACTCCAGATTTAATTCCATTTATTTCCCCCCACCGAAACTCCCCTACCCCCTTCAGCTTTGTTTCGCTTAGGGCCAGGACATCCAACTTCTTTTCATTCATAACATCAGCAATCATCTGTTTCTTGTCATCTGCACTACATCCACGCACATTTAAGCATCCCAGTTTTATAAAGTTTTTCTTCTTCTCTTTTTTAGTAAATGTTTACAGGAGAAGGGGTTACTAGCCCATTGCTCCCGGCATTTTAGTCGCCTCATACGACACGCATGGCTTACGGAGGAAAGATTCTTTTCCACTTCCCCATGGACAATAGAAGAAATAAAGAAGAACACGAGCTATTTAGAAAAAGGAGAAAAACCTAGATGTATGTATATATATATGCATGTGCGTGTCTGTGAAGTGTGACCAAAGTGTAAGTAGGAGTAGCAAGATATCCCTGTTATCTAGCGTGTTTATGAGACAGAAAAAGAAACCAGCAATCCTACCATCAGTAGAAATATTATTATATTGGTGTGGGAATCAGTAAACTCGTTGGAGTAATACAGTACGTGGTAAAATGAATGAATCAGGTTCGATCCTTATCCTTCAACGAACACACCCGTCACCCCCGTGAGGGCTTGGTAGAAGACTGATTTATCGTGTACCTCATATGTTGACACCTTGTTGCTGTGATTATGGTAGCTAAGCTTTTTTTTTTGTTTATATGAACCAATTTGCCATCAAATACAGTACCATCCTAGATATACTACCTTAGCCTACATTTCGTTTACACCATCCTACACATTCTCTACACCATTTTACATATTCTATATCTTACATCACATATTTTTTCTCTACATAATTTAAGCCTCCCTAGTTATTCTATATACCATCCTCCAAATTCTCTACACCAACCAACAAATGCTAAGCGCTACACTATATATACTTTCCACCACCCTACATATTTTTTTACACTACCCAATAACATTTACTCGTCGCTACATATATATACTTTGTGCTACACAATTCTACACACATTGTTCACCCTGCACTACCATTCATGTTACAAAGTAGCTTACATATTTACAATAAAATGGCACCTGAGAGAGAGAGAGGAGAGAGAGAGAGAAAAAAGAGAACGAGTGAGAAACCACTATTGGAAGTGTTTTGTTCGCCAGAAGCCGGGGAAAAAGTGTCTCCTGACGTTGGTGCCAATTGTACCAATGTTTAAACAGGTGCTGGATACTGCTGGCATATGCCTGTGGTTAAGCATCAACTAGCTTCTAGAGGTAAGATTTTCACCCTATCAAATAAAATAACATCATCCTGCTTAAAAAGCCTGTAATCAAAGGTAGTCACAGGAACTAATGCAGGTGCAGGAACAAGTCACGTACAGGAGCGAAGTCAGGTGCAGAAACCAAGAAGGAGGGGGACTGTCAGGAGCAGGAATTAGGTACGAGGGCTATGTCGTGTACAGGGACGAGTGCATTGGCAGTTACAGCATCAGTTTTCCACTGATCTTTTGATATAGAAATTGATCCAGAGAATATTCTATTTCGAGTGAGGATTATTTGTTTTCACATAATTTTTTCAGTATATTACTGACGCAACCTACCACATAATAATGTGAATATGATTCTTAACAAGCAGGAAAACTACTGAGCATTCTTGTAAATACGTACCAATTACTGGTGATTACTTATCTGCCTACTTGTCATATGAATGATTACTTATCTGCCTACTTGTCATATGAATGATTGGCAGCAGTTTTGATTACTTATCTGCAAGAATGAATTATCGTATGCCTTGTCATATGAATATAGAAAGATTTCTTGTTTTAGAAAGATTTCTTGTTTTTAATCCACAGGCTACAAAATTGCAGATTTTCTTTGGGTAATGAAAAATTAACAATTCAGAATCACGAATTATAGTACTAGGTTTATTTCTTATGTATAATATAATACAGATTAACAATAGAACTATACTCATGTAACTGAAATTAATACATTTCAAATATGACTACCTATAACACATCGTTTAATGAATTTAAACCAGTATTTAACAGACGTTAAACTATTAATATTTTTTAGCTCGTCAGAAAGGAAGGCCATATTATGATTTTTTTATTATTTTTTTTATTATCACACTGGCCGATTCCCACCAAGGCAGGGTGGCCCGAAAAAGAAAAACTTTCACCATCATTCACTCCATCACTGTCTTGCCAGAAGGGTGCTTTACACTACAGTTTTTAAACTGCAACATTAACACCCCTCCTTCAGAGTGCAGGCACTGTACTTCCCATCTCCAGGACTCAAGTCCGGCCTGCCGGTTTCCCTGAACCCCTTCATAAATGTTACTTTGCTCACACTCCAACAGCACGTCAAGTATTAAAAACCATTCGTCTCCATTCACTCCTATCAAACACGCTCACGCACGCCTGCTGGAAGTCCAAGCCCCTCGCACACAAAACCTCCTTTAGCCCCTCTCTCCAACCTTTCCTAGGCCGACCCCTACCCCGCCTTCCTTACACTACAGACTGATACACTCTTGAAGTCACTCTGTTTCGCTCCATTCTCTCTACATTAAATTTACTGTGGAGACCCAAATGGAAAATACCCCCCTCATTCATAGGTATTTGAATTAGTCAACGCTAATGGTTTTGAGATTTCTGTGTTTCGTAAACTAACAGTCACTGGTCTAGGCTTAGACTATTTATCATATGTTCCAAGTCTGTTTAAATTAAATGTCATTAGAGTTCTAATTCAACGAGGATTTTTGCTTTCGTACAGTTGGAATAACTTTGTGGAACACCACTCAACACTAGCTCGTCGTTTACTTTTTTAAATATTTTTTGAGCCACTATCGTGCTGTGACTGTCATTTTTGACTCCTATAGCCTTTGTCCCTATCGCTACGTTTAAAAACATATATTTCTAAATAATTTTGACCCGTTAAATTCGAATCTAACTAGTTTTCTTCCACGTACAATTTCTGTGAAACAGAGCCCACAGGGTGAACGATTTCACCGACATCATTATAGAGAAGAAATATCGGGGAAACCTGACGATAAGTTTAGTGTCCGACTTCAGCTTGAAGTTTGTGCATGAGAGTGATCTGAAAGCAAGAGAAAAAAAGCCTCAACTGTTTGTATGACTGTGGAGATTTTTGCTATTCTTTATATATTATATATATATATATTTATATATATATATATATATATATATATATATATATATATATATATATATATATATATATATATATATATATATATATATATATATATATATATATATACCAACCTACTATATATATATATATATATATATATATATTATATATATACATATTTATATATATATATATATATATAGGTTGCTAGACAGCAACCGCCAAGGGAGGTACTACCGTCCTACGAGGTGAGTGTTAAATGGAAGCCTGCCTAAGCTCTTGGGAGTTAGCGCGGGCTGTTACCAAGCACCATGGCTTGTTGTAGTGTTTTAGAATCTCAGGTTCAAGTGTTGAAGAAGGAGATTCTACTTCTTCAGGAGGAAAATAGGAGGCTGAAGCTTCGCATAGATGAGTTTGGGAGTGAGTGTGAGAAGGATTTAGCTGGTAAGGAAGGAATGGTCACCAGCAGTGATAGTGGCAGCCGCTTTAAGTGGCAATGGTTCACAGTTCAGGAAGAAGGAAGATGAGAGAAGATGTGAAGGTAGGAAATCGATTCTCTGTTCTCCAAGACGAGTGTACTTCAGTGGTTAGTGAGGTTGAAGGTATCACTGATTCCCGTGCTAATCAAGGTAAGAATATTTTAATAGTAGGCGATTCTCAGGTAAGATAGATCACTGAAGTAGGGTGACCCAAAAAGAAAGAAAATCCCCAACATATGGACCGTGCATTTTGTAACATAGACAGAAAGGTCAGACAGAGAGTGTGCCTTCCTGGAGCTGGTGTTGGTGACATAGTCAGCAGGTTGGATAATATTATAGCAGGTAATGGGAACAAGCCCAGTATCTGTCTTAGTGCTGGGGGTAATGACATTGGGAAGGGCAGGAGAGAGGAGCTGCTGGATAAGTACAGGTTAGCCATAGAAGTACTTAGGTCAAAGGGAAGGATCCCAGCCATATGTAGCATCTTGCCTAGAAAGGGAGTGGGCAATGAATGGATGTCTAGGGCAATTGGTATAAATTGCTGGCCAGACAGGTACTGCAAGGAACTTGCAATCTCATTCATTGATAACTGGGACCTATTGTTTGGCAAATGTGATATGTATGCAAGGGAGGGGGTTCATCTCTCTGGGGATGGAGTGGTTGCATTAGCCAATTCAGTTGATAGGGTAATTGATGACTTGTCTAGGAATTTAAACTGACAGATTATAGAGGTATGGGTGTTTGTGGGAAACAATCAGACTGCAGCATTAGGGTTAAAAATAGCAGTTATTACCGGGATGCCTCAGGGATATGTTTAAAAGACTATATTCAAAATAAAGATGCTAGTAATGGCAAATCAATTTATCAACAAACAGAGAGATAGTAGAGGGCAACGAGTGACTAGCTCCCTTAAGGTTTGCTATACAAATAGCTGGAGTCTAAGAAATAAGATAGATGAGCTAAGATTACTTGCAAGTGTGGGTAATAAGATATTATTGGTAAAACAGAGACCTGGTTCAACCTGAAAGATAGAGAAATGCCTTCTGAATGCAACATACAGGGTTATAAACTATTCCACACTGATAGGGTCAACAGGAAGGGTGGCGGAGAGCCAATTTTTGTCAGAGAAAATTTAAATTGTTGTCTTAGACATGATGTAAGATTAGAAACATCGAACACAGAATCTGTTTGGCTACAGTTTCTCGAGGGACGTGACAAATTAATTTTGGGTGTGATTTATAGGTCCTCAAACCTTGATAGAGAGTGCAGTAAGCTGTTATGGGACGAAATTCATAAGGCATCTAGATATGAAAATGTTGCGATAATGAGAGATTTTAACTTTAGACAATTTGATTGGAACAATATAACAGGAAATCTTGAGTCTAGTGACTTTTTTGATACGGTTCAGGATTGCTTTTTAGAACAGGTTGTGAGAGAACAAACTAGAGGAAACAATCTGCTTGACTTGGTTCTTGCCAACAAAGATTCACTAATTAATAATCTTGAGGTTAATGATGAACTTGGGGAAAGTGATCACAAATCACTTAATTTCAATAAATCATGGAATTACCCAGGTAACTGCAATCAAATCTCTGTCGCAGATATTCGCTTGGCCGACTTCATGGGACTGAAAAATTACCTGGGTGAGCTAAATTGGGATGTCCTGACTATGGGTCAGATAGGTGATCTTGGTTGCCAATATGACGTTTTTCAGTGCATAGTTCTAGCTGCCCAGACAAATTTTGTTCCGAGTAGGGAAATAAGATCTGACAAAAATGATCCGAAATGGATGAACAATAGATTAAAACATCTCATTGGTCAAAAGAGATGCATATATAGGCATATCGAAAGAGTGGAGGGGCAGTTAAGAAATCAATATATTCAATTAAAGAGAGAAATAAAGAAAGGAATACGAAAAGCGAAAAGGGATTATGAGGCTAAGGTCGCAAGGGATTCAAAGACTAACCCAAAAGGCTTCTTTCAGGTATACAGAAGTAAGATTAAGGACAAGATTGGCCCACTTAAGATTAACTGTGGTCAGATCACTGACAGTGATAAGGATATATGTGAAATTCTCATTACCTACTTCCTCTCAGTTTTCACCCAGGAAAATACTAGCGATATTCTTGAAATAATAGATTATATAGAACAGGATAATAAACTATGCACGATTGCGGTAACTAGTGACATGGTCCTCAGACAAATAGAGAAACTAAAACCTAACAAATCCCCAGGCCCTGATGAACTGTTTGCAAGGGTGTTAAAGGAATGTAAAGAGGAACTTAGCATACCTTTGGCTAATCTTTTTAACATACCACTACAAACTGGCATAGTGCCTGATAAGTGGAAAATGGCAAATGTAATACCTATTTACAAGGCAGGTGACAGGTCCTTGGCTTCGAACTATAGACTAATAAGCCTTACCTTCATAGCGAGAAAATTTATGGAATCAATAATTGCCGAAGCAATTCGTAGCCATCTTGACAGGCACAGATTGATTAATGAATCTCAACACAGTTTTACAAAGGGGCGTTCCTGTCTTACGAATTTACTAACTTTTTTCACTAAGATGTTTGAGGAGGTAGATCATGGTAATGAATATGATATTGTGTATATGGACTTCAGTAAGGCTTTCGATAGAGTTCCACGACAGAGGCTATTGAGGAAACTTAAGGCACACGGAATAGGAGGAGAAATTTTTTCCTAGGCAGAGGCATGGCTGACAAATAGGCAGCAGAGAGTTTGCATAAATGGGGAGAAATCAGAATGGGGGCACGTCACAAGCGGGCCCCCATTCTGTTGGGCCCGTTGTTGTTCACAATTTACATAAACGACATAGATGAGGGAATAAACAGCGACATAAGCAAATTTGCTGATGACCCCAAAATAGGCCGTCCAATTCATTCTAATGAGGACACTAGAGCACTCCAGGATGATTTGAACAGACTGAGGCAATGGTCGGAGAAGTGGCAGATGCAGTTTAATATTGACAAATGCAAAGTTCTAAATGTTGGACAGGAAAATAACCATGCCACATGTAAATTAAATGTAGATCTTAAAACTACTGATTGCGAAAAGGATTTAGGAGTCTTGGTTAGCAGTAATCTTAAACCAAGACAACAGTGCATTAGTGTTCGCAATAAAGCTAACAGAATTCTTGGCTTAATATCTAGAAGTATAAATAATAGAAGTCCTCAGGTTGCTCTTCAACTCTATATATCCTTGGTTAGGCCTCATTTAGACTATGCTGCTAAGTTCTGGTCACCGTATTACAGAATGGATATAAATGCTCTGGAAAACGTACCGAGGAGGATGACAAAGATGATCCAATGCATTAGAAATCTTCCCTATGAGGATAGACTGAGGGCCCTGAATCTGCACTCTCTCGATAGGCGTAGAATTAGGGGGGATATGATCGAGGTGCATAAATGGAAAACGTTAATAAATAAAGGGGATGTAAATAGCGTGCTGGAAATTTCCAACCAAGACAGGACTCGCAGCAATGGTTTCAAGTTGGAAAAATTCAGATTCAGAAAGGATATAGGAAAGCACAGGTTTGGTAATAGAGTTGTGGATGAGTTGAACAAACTCCCGAGTACAGTTATTGAGGCTAAAACGTTGTGTAGTTTTAAAAATAGGTTAGATAAATACATGAGTTGGTGTGGGTGGGTGTGAGTTAGATCTGACTAGCTTGTGCTGCTGGGTCTGGTGCCTTGCTCCATCCTTGAGTGGAGGTGACCAGACTGGGTATGTCATTGGGCTAATCTGTGGTGGGTGGGTCATTGGTCTAATCCGGGGGGGTCCATGAACCTGCTCCGCATGGGTCAATAAGCCTGTTGCAGTGTTCCTTCTTTCTTATGTTCTTATGTTTTACATGATGGTAGGCTTGCTTATGTCGTTTTTGTCTCATAAACATGGAAGATTTCAAGTACGTCTCACTACTACTACTTACACTTAGGTCACACTACACTTGCATGTACAGTGGAACCTCTGGTCTCTTACCATAATTCGTTCTAAAACTCTGGTCACAACCCGATTTGGTTGTACCCGATTTGCTCGTGACCCGAACCTAATTTCCTCATTGGATTGTATGGAAATATGATTAATCCGTTCCCGACCCCTACGAACTGTACGTAAATATTGTTTTTTTAAGACTTTTAAGCATAAAAATAGTTAATTGTACTATAGAATGCATAGTGTAATAGTATTCCGTTTTTATTTTTTTTTTTTAGCCCAGAGAAAATAATCAAAGTTTAAAAAAATCTTAATTATACAAAATGATGTACAGTTTAACAGAGAAAAAATAAAAGGAAAAAAACGTACCGAGACCGACTACAAGGCGACGGGTCTTTTTTACGTGTACACAAACAACAGGAAGTGGGGATAATTGGCACTTGTGAAAATAACGGTGCTGAATGTAAAAATTGGCGTGGCTTTGTTTGTTCGGCACCCGATTATGTGTTCGTGACCAGATGCAAAAATCTGACTTTTTTTTTTAATCATAAACCGATTTGTTTGTGTTCGGAAGCGTTCGTGACCAGAGGATCGACTGTACTCATTATGTATACACACTCATCTGGGTTTTCTTGTTCTTATTACTTTTCCTTTCGTATTCATGGGGAAGTGGAATAAGAATCTTTCCTATGTAAGCCACGCATGTTGTAAAATTCAACTAAAATGCAGGGAGCAATGGGATAGTAACCCCCTTTTCCCATATACCTTACTAAAAAGAAAAAGAAACCCGTCGAAGTGGAATGGTTGAATGTGCGTGGTTGTAGTGCTAATGATAAAGAGTTGAGTGTGGATGTTATGAATGACAAGAAGCTGGTTGTCCGGTCAGGCGTTTCTAATAGACATAAAGAAGGAGTAGCAATAATGTTGAAGGATAAGTTATGGCAGGAAAAGAAAGAATATAAATGTATATGTATTAAAGGATTATGTGGAGTAAAATAAAGGTTGGATGTGAAAAGTGGGTTATAGTAAGTGTTCATGCACCTGGAGAAGAGAGAGAGAGATTTGGGGAAACGTTGAGTGTGTGGGGAGTTTTGAACCAAGTGTGAGAGCACTTGTAGTTGGGGATCTCAATGCTAAAGTGGGTAAAAATATTGTAGAGGGAGTAGTAGGTAAATTTGAGGTGCTAGCGGTAAATGAAAATGGGGAGCTTTAATTGAACTATGTATAGAAAGAGGTTTGGTAATAAGTAATACATATTTTATGAAAAAGAGGATAAATAAGTATACAAGATATGATACAGAACGTAATGAAAGTAGTTCTTTAGATTACGTATTGGTAGATAAAAGGTTGATGGGTAGGATTCAGGATGTACATATTTATAGAGGGGCACGGGATATATCAGATCATTATCTAGTTGTAGCTACAGTTAGAGTAAGAGGTAGATGGGACAAAAGGAAAATGGCAACAGTAAGTATGAGAGAGTGCGAGGATTTTTGTGCATGTGCCTAACACGTGTTGGTGGCATAACCCGCTATAACAAAACGTCGTTTACAATGCAAGCAACATGCAGCAATAGCACATTACGACTTGCAGGATACGCACAATAGCAAGGCCGACACGCACTGCCAAAAGCGATAGCAAAGTTGAAACTCAGTAAAAGTGACAGCAAGGTTGAAAGTCAATAGTAAAAGTGACAGCAAGGTTGAAACTCAATAGTAAAATCGATAGCAAGGTTGAAACTAAATACTAAAAGTGTTAGCAATGCTGACAAGCAATGCCAAAAGCAATACATGACACAGTCTAAACGATACTACGACCAGCTCCAGCTCCTGGTTAGAGCTCTCATATTACGAACACAGGATTTACGAAATCGTAATGACACGATTGCAAACAAACCATACCACGAGCGGGGTTAGATCACGGGTTCTAACCCTGTCCTTGGTATGATTTGTTTACGAACACAGGTATAGTATGGCATGTGTACGTGATCATAATGGGACTTAAGTGGAGCAAACAAAACTCAACAATAGTACATGACTTGTATTTTGCTTCACCAAATATTAACAAGCTTGTATTTACAAGGATGTACACTATGTACATTATTTCACAGTGGTGGAATAATTAGTGTATAACATGGTGAAACAAGAGAACAAAATTAAAACCCAGAAAATGCATCGTGCTCGACCAGAAGTGAACCACATTGCTTCAGCTTTGGCAGGCTTGTCTGTGATTGCGTAGCGAATCGGGGAGCTGAATTAACGGCTGGTACCTTATCGACCGTTAAATCCTTAACACCTGGTTTGCTTTCTGGGAGGCAGCGTATATGGGTGTGTGACATACACCGAATAAAATGTAACATACTCGTCGCATGCCACACTTTGGGATTTTTCATAGTTACTGAAATGTGATCACTGATGTTCTTAGAGTATTCATGGACTTGCACATTTTTACTAGTATTAGTCATAGATGAATCTGTGCTACGAATTTTGTGTCCCAAAGTAGATGTTTCCGAGACATCTCTAGGTCCTTCAAGGTAATAAGCTACAACTCCTGGTACACTCACAGGTATATTCATTCTACCAAAGGTATATCTCCTGATTCCTTGAAGGATAAGCATTGGTAAGAGGATTTGTCTGACCACTTGTGTGGATCTTAAGACACATCATCTACAAGTCCCCATGGATATATATGGATGTTAAGATTATAATGCACATAAGATACAGCTCTAGGTCCCCCAAGAGTAAACAAGTGCTCTTGGTCCCATAGGTAACAAAAGTTAAAAGCATAGTGGTGTTACGGTGTAAGTGTTATCTACGTTAATGAAACTTTTCCAGTTATGTTTAAACAGAGGTATACACAAATATTTGACATGATACTCGTGGTGTCTACGAGATGAGTTGGACTGGACTAGGTCACCTGTCATCCTGAGGCAACACGGTGGTCAGATTCCGCGGTGGGACCATCAGATTCATACGATAGGTGTGCGCGTGAGGAAAGGTGATCCTGGCTTTTTCATTTTATCGACACACCTACGAGGGAAAATATATAAGAGTCCCATCCCCCCCCCCCAACTTGTCTCTCTCTACAATTTCACATCTAAAAATCACAACTCTACATCCAAAAAAATCACAACTCACATCCAAACTCTACAAGTCTCTCTCTATATAGCAATACTACAACTCTTTAGAAGCACTATCACAACCAGTGCAAGTCTCTACAAGCACTCTCTGTAAGTCTTTACAAACATTCTCTGCAAGTTTCTACAAGCACTCCTCATAACTCACAACCAAAAATCACAATTCTGCAGCTCATAACCAAACACACTCTACAATTTCACATCTATAAATCACGACTCACAACCACAACAGTCCACATAACTCTAGTGAAAAAAGCATTCCTCACAACTCACGAACATTCACAACTAACAAGCACAATACTCAACATAATTCTAGTCTCGCACATGAACATTTAAATCCAGAAATCAAAAGTCACAAGCACTACTCTCTACAAGCACTCATAACCAATTACAATTCTGTAACCTGCGATGGAGAAAATTTTTCACACTACCATTTCGTCTGTAACACAGAGTTGCCTCTCACACAACCTCGTTTTAAGTCGCAGCATCATGTGAGCGGAGTCTGTTCATAACACCGTTAAACCTAGCAGCCATTAGGAGGGAGCGTGAGACGGTTGTATGATAACACAAAGTATGAAATTTCGTATTTTTTCCTCCCAGCAGATAATGTTACCGCAAATTAGCGGTTAACAGCGAACACCCTTCATTACTACTATGCACAAGCCTCCTATACATTAATAAGTACTCAAACCCACCTAACACAATAAACACAAAATTACACATTCGTGCAAAATTTAGGTGGAGATTTAGTTATGATTTCAATAAAGACGAATTCTGCGCTACATAAGCTTGACGGTAAACACGTCAGCAAAATAACACCACCTCGTTAATTTTACCTGTGGTAAGTATCAGCCCCCAAAACTATTGGGCAGTGCGGACGTGCTGCGCAGTAGCTCCTGATTGAGTTGGCTTTTGCGCAGTGTTGACGTGTACTTAGCTCTGTGAAGACCTGTTTGCGCGCTCTCTACGAATTGAAGCAAGATGCCCTCCATCGAGCAACTTTACCAACAGCTTAAGGAAGAATTGAGGTTGGCGAAGGTGGAGATTCGGCGACTGACCGAGGAAAACAAGAAGATTCGGAGTAGTCCTCCTGTTTTGAGTCCTCAGGTCAAGAAGGGAAACTGGTCAATGGCTGGACAGCAGGGAACGAAGTTGACGATCAAGAAGACGAATGGAAAGGTAGAAACGATGAAGAAGAAAGAGACTGCCGTGGAAACTGTTGTGGAAACATCTAATACATTCTCAGTGCTACCCGACGAATGTGAGTCGACTACTGGGAACGTCACGACGAACGACATCAAGAAAGGTAAGAATATTGTTGTTGTTGGGGATAGCCAAGTTAGGTATATGGATAGGGCGTTCTGCTTGAAGGACAGGAGTAGGAGACAGAGAGTTTGCTTTCCTGGGGCTGGGATGGAGGATATTGTTAGCCGTCTGGATGACATCATGAGAGGTAATGGGAGCAATCCTATTATCTGTCTCAGTGCTGGAGGCAACGATGTTGGCAGACGTAGGAGTGAAGACCTGATTAGCAGGTATAGGTCAGCAATAGAAATAATTAGGAGTAAGGGTGGGAACCCTGTCATATGTGGTATTTTGCCAAGGAGAGGAGTTGGAAATGAATGGTTGTGTAGGGCAATTGGTGTCAATTGCTGGCTGGACAAATACTGTAAGGAAAATGCGGTAACATTCCTTGACAACTGGGACATCTTCTATGGCAGAAATGACATGTATGCCAGGGATGGGGTTCACTTATCTAGGTCTGGGGTGGTAGCACTGGCAACTACAGTGGAGGGAGCAGTTAGGACTTTAAACTAGGAATAGTTAGTGGTATGGGTTTTGGCAGGAAAACAGTGAAGTCCCAGTGTAGTAATATTACGAGTTCTAGGGGAACTAGTAATAAGCAGAACGAGGTAGATATTGAAAAGTCAGGGACTTTGGGTGATAAGGACAGTAATAGGTTTAGTAGAAAAACAGAAATGAGCAGGAAGGGTAAAGAGAAAGGAGAGTCTTTCAATGTTTATTATGCTAATTGCCGTAGTGCTAGGAATAAGATGGACGAGTTGAGATTAGTTGCTAGTGCAGGTAACATTGATGTATTTGCCTTAACTGAGACGTGGTTTAATTCAAAAAGTCGGGACATGCCTGCGGAATGTCATATTCAGGGTTTTAAATTGTTCCAAGTAGATAGAAGTATCGGGAAGGGGGGTGGGGTGGCATTGTATGTCCGAGATCGCTTGAACTGTTGCATAAAAACGGGTATTAAGTCTGAAGTAACACATACAGAGTCTGTTTGGATAGAATTTTCAGAGGGGCATGAAAAACTGATTTTAGGAGTGATATACCGTCCCCCAAACTTAGGGACCAAGGGAGACTACTATGGGAGGAAATTGTTAAGGCCACAAGGCACGATAATGTAGTAATTCTAGGAGACTTTGACTTTAGTCATATTGATTGGATTTTCTTGACTGGGAATTTAGAATCATACGACTTCTTAGAAGTAGTTCAGGATTTGTTTTTTGAAGCAGTTTGTGACAGAACCTACAAGGGGAAATAACCTGCTTGACTTAGTTATGGCAAACAATGAATCCCTTGTTAATAATTTAGAAATTTCAGAGGAACTGGGTGCTAGCGACCACAAATCAATTACATTTAGCATTGAATGGAAGTACGATAGTAGCGATAACTCAGTAACAGTCCCAGATTTTCGCTTAGCAGATTACGATGGGCTTAGAGAACACTTATCATCTGTTGACTGGGGTAACGAAGTGAGCTATCAATATGACAGTTTTCTGAACACTATACATGCTGCTCAAAGAACGTTTATCCCATATAAAGAAATTAGATCAAATAGAAATGACCCAAAATGGATGAATAATAGGCTCAAATATCTACTAGGGCATAAGAAATGAATTTATAGGCGTATCAAAAGAGGTGAGGGTCATCTTATGAATCAGTATATTGACATTAAGAGGGACATTAAAAAGGGGATAAGAAAAGCTAAAAGGGACTATGAAATTAAAGTTGCTAGGGATTCTAAAACTAACCCAAAAAGTTTTTTCCAGGTCTATAGAACAAAAGTTAGAGATAAGACAGGTCCCCTTAAAAATAACTATGGGCACCTTTCTGACAAAGAGAATGAAATGTGCTCGATTTTTAATAATTATTTACTCTCAGTTTTTACACAGGAAGACATTAACAATATTCCAGTAATTAATTTTTATAGTGGGCCAGAAGAAGATAAATTATGTAACATCACAGTCACTAGTGAAATGGTTGTGAAGCAGATAGACAGACTGAAGCAAAATAAGTCGCCGGGTCCTGATGAAGTTTTTTCAAGGGTTCTTAAGGAATGCAAAATGGAACTCTGTGAACCATTAACTAATATTTTTAATTTATCTCTTCAAACAGGTGTAGTGTTTGATATGTGGAAGATGGCTAATGTAATTCCTATTTTTAAAACAGGGGACAAGTCGTTACCGTCAAATTACCGCCCAATAAGCCTGACCTCAATTGTAGGCAAATTACTAGAGTCAATTATAGCTGAGATTATAAGAAGCCATCTCGATAAGCATAGCTTGATTAATGATACTCAGCATGGATTCACAAGAGGCCGGTCTTGTCTAACTAATTTATTAACTTTCTTCAGTAAAGCCTTTGAGGCTGTTGACCACAATAAAGAATTTGATATTATTTACTTAGATTTTAGTAAGGCTTTTGATAGAGTTCCGCACCATAGACTGTTAAAGAAAGTGGCAGCTCATGGCATTGGGGGAAAAGTGCTCTCGTGGATCGAGTCATGGCTCATTGACAGGAAGCAGAGAGTGTCCATAAATGGGGTTAAATCCGAGTGGGGATCTGTAACAAGTGGCGTTCCACAGGGATCAGTCTTGGGCCCGTTGTTGTTTATAATATATATCAATGATCTTGATGAGGGAATTACTAGTGATATGAGCAAATTCGCCGATGACACAACGATAGGTAGGATAATTGATTCAAACGTAGATGTTATGGAACTTCAGGAGGATTTAAACAAACTCTATTCTTGGTCAGAAAAGTGGCAGATGCAGTTCAATGTAGATAAATGCAAGGTTCTGAAGCTTGGGAGTGCCCATAACCCTAGTACTTATAAGTTAAATGATGTAGAACTTAGCCATACAGATTGCGAAAAGGACTTGGGGGTTATGGTGAGCAGCAACCTTAAACCAAGACAGCAATGCCTAAGCGTTCGTAATAAGGCAAATAGATTACTGGGATTTATATCAAGAAGTGTAAGCAACAGAAGTCCAGAGGTTATACTGCAGCTTTATACATCATTAGTAAGGCCTCACCTAGATTATGCAGCTCAGTTCTGGTCTCCATATTACAGAATGGACATAAATTCGTTAGAAAACATTCAGCGTAGGATGACTAAATTAATACATAGCATTAGAAATCTTCCTTATGAAGAAAGATTGAAGACTCTTAAGTTACATTCACTTGTTAGACGAAGAATGAGGGAAGACCTGATCGAAGTGTGTAAGTGGAAGATAGGTATTAATAAAGGGGATATTAATAAGGTCTTGAGGATGTCTCTCCAAGAGAGAACCCGCAGTAATGGATTTAAATTAGATAAGTTTATATTTAGAAAGG
>NW_027196548.1:17500-86891 GCF_038502225.1 Cherax quadricarinatus | reverse complement strand
ATTATTGACAATGATGGTCCGAGGTCCCAATGGCCACTTGGAAAAATTGTGACCATATATCCTGATGCAAATGGAATCATCAGGACAGTTGATGTTTTAAGCAAAGGTGTAGTGAATAAGCAGACAATAAATAAACTGGTGCCGTTAGAATTACACAATGTTGAAAACAAAATTAGTGATTCTCCAGAAACCACACAGACTAAAGCTGTTCAGAAAAGACAAGCAGCAGTGGTGGCGAGTGAGAAAATCAAATTAATGTTAAGTGATGAATAGTTCACCTGCAGCGAACCTCTGCCACCCCCCAGTGTGGAGAAATTTTCTCCAGGAGGGGGGTATCAGCCCCTTCAGCCCCTTTCAGCCCTGAGGGGCCCAGCCCTCTCAGAAGGGGCAAATATCTTGTTTACTGCTACAGTGAGTAATTGATCCCAGATGCAGTACCAGTGTGTGACATGTGGTCAAGCGACCGCCGCTCCATGCGGTCCAGTGTTGTAAAGTGTATTTTAATAAGAGACAGTCCACCTCTTACCTTAGCAGGACAGTTAAGGAAAATCCTGCTCACACTTCATTACCATGGTAGAGATAGTGTATATTGTTGTCTATGCTTAAGACAGCAAGAATCAAACATTCTGCTTTGCTTCATGGAGGAAGTGGCAAGGAAGCAAAAAGTACTAGGCCAGCTTTTCCTTTGTGCTGGGGGCAGTAATGGCATGGGGTGCTGTGACGTCTTCAGATTACTTTTGACTCTACTGAGAGTGACACTGATGCCAGGATAACCAACAAAGAACGATCTGTGTGTTTTTGTGAACAAAGTGTCTCACAAAACACGATAAACACTTACAGAGAAGTGTGATCAACTTCATAGTGATATTGTCTGAACAATTATTGATGAACAGTGTAACAACGAGTGTTGCAATCCAACAGAGTGTAGTGCAACATTCTTCAAAGAACACTATTCTTCAATCAACTCAACAGATATCCGGGTGTAATTATGGGTCAGATACATATACCCAGGTAAGTGTTCTAACTTGTGATGTACTACTATTGACTGCACAGTTAAGTATAAAGTCGTGAGTTAGTCACTTATCATAAACCCCGGTGATATGAGAACTTTTGAGTCCACACACATAAGTTTGTCAGCAATCAGTGAATGAAATATGCTGACATAACACCTCCTAGGGGTAATTTATTGTTTATGAATTATAGCTCATTTCAGCCCATTGAAGAATGACTTCGACAGCTTCTCAAGACCTCGTCTGCAGGGGCGGCTGTGCAGGCGATGAGCTGTCTTTATAAGTTAAGTTTCCCTATACATAAAATTAAGCTTAACTGGTAATCCCATTTCTCAACAAGCCCTCAGTAAAAGCAGTCTCCCAACTCTCTCCATAAATTTCCCTATTATGACACTTAGTTCTGTAAAATGTCGCAGCTAGCACCTTTATTCTTTCATCCACGCTCACCTCCCTCATGGCCCATGATGTATAAATAAAATCCGTGACCAAATACGCCACTGCATTCTCCACCATCTTACTCACCCCACCTATATCCAAACTTAAAGCCTGCAACCCTCCCCCACCCACTAACCTAAACACCTTTCCTAACCAGACCTTCACAACTTCTATACAGTCATAAAAATATACAGCATGAAAAATTGTCTCCATGCTTCCACATGCTCTACATTCCCCTCCCTCCCTTATCCTCCTATAGAATAGGACAACCCCAGATGGCAAAATCCCATGTAAAAATCTAAACATTACCTCCCGAACACCCAGTTTTACACGTAATTGTTTTAGACGCGTCCATATTTCGTTCTACGCATACATAGGGTATGCTTCTTCAACAGCAGCCACCACTGACCTACCTTCCACTCCTTCAAGGACCCGGAATTTAACACACGATGGGTCCCTCACTGTCATTAATAACCTCAACATGGCCTCACCAACTATTAAATCCCTACCCCCCCACCACCGTTGCATATCCTTATGTACTCTCACAAGTCCACCTCCCCTAACGCCCCCTCCCTTATATAACTTCGTTTTAGGTACACGCTCATCATCCTTTTTTCCAGAGGTAAAAGTCCCAGCCCTTCCCGACTGACTGGAAGTGTTAACACCGCTCTACTTAACCATTCGCAGCCCGATCCCCATGTAAACCTAAAAACCCCATGTTGTAAACATTTCACCTCACGTCTCATCAGTGGGTACATGACAACGACATGCCATAACTTGCTGTACAATAGCACGTTCGTCATTATTACTCTTTGATGCAGCGTTAGTTGCGCCACCCTCAAACCACCAAGTTTTTTCAATACTCCATCCACTATTTGCTCCGAATTCACCTCTTGAGCCACCCGTGTATTTCTCACATAAATTATCCCACATATCATTAGTTGATCCACCACCTTCCACCCACCCCCTACCACCTCATTCCCATTTGTACTATCCCTTAGGTCTAGAAACTTAGTCTTTTCAATATTAATTTTCATCCCTGAAGCCTCCCCAAACACATCCACCATCTTACCCACCCTAAGCAAGTCCCTATTACCTCTCACCAAAACAGTCGTGTCATCCACATAACCTTCGATACCAGCCCCCCCTCCCCCCAGTCAGTACCCTCCCCACCTCCTGCAACACACCTCCGAATGGCCCTATAAAGTGAATCCTGCATACACGCAAACAATATTTGTGATAGTGGGCAGCCTTGGCGCAGTCCCCGTCGCATCTGTATTTTAACTCCTAGCCTCCCGTTAACCTGCACCCTCATCGACGCCCCCTGATACAATAATTTTGCCCAAGATATTATTTCTTCCCCAAAACCTTGCCAATGCATGAACCTCCATAATGCTTCCCTTTCCACACTATCATAAGCAGCCTTCCAATCTTACACCAATACATCTCCATCACCCAACTCCCCCCGTTTCTCTATAAATTCTCGAATCATGCCATGCCCTTCATACATCGACCTTCCTGGCACCCCATATTGCCCCCTATCAATTACCTTGCCTATTACCCTCTTGATTCTTTTCCCTAATATTCTCGTGAACAACTTATAATCTCCACACATAAGTGAAAGTGCCCGATAATCCATTACCGTTGACTGCTCCCCTTTCGATACCAACACCACAACGGCCGTCCATTGCTGCTCTCCCATTACCTCAGCCGCTTTAAGTATGTTAAACAGCCTTACTAAAAAACTCTCAGAACCCCCCAATTCTTTACGTAGAAATCATTTGGCAGTCCGCCTATACCCGGCGCCTTTCCCAAGCTCACTCCTGACAACGCCTGCCAAATCTCACACTCTGTAATCGGCCCACCTAATGCCACTCGATCTTGACCATCAAGCTCACACTGCACATACTCTCCCATTTCCCCCAGTGCCACTTCACGGATGCCCACACTTTGCGTATATGACTTAAACCAAGCATCTACATATCCACTCATACCCTCTGTCGTTACCAATGCTTGACCCGCTCTATACCCTTCCATCCCTACATGTACATTTAACCCCCATCATCTCCGTCGTCACTCTCCTCTTTCTCTGGCCTCTTAACACGCAAGCCGACGGCCGATCACCCCATAGCACTTCTTCCAATCCTCCCATAATTCACGCACCATCAAAACGCTCGTTTTGCAATACCCTAATACTCTCCTTTAAACCCTCAATGCACTGGATAGCTTGCTCCTCCTCGTGCATAACATTCACGCAGCTGCCCTTCAAGATATCTTTAAAACTCATACTTTAATGGATTATATTCCCTCCCACGACAAATATAATATTCTCTGATACGATTTTTAGCCACCGAATCCCACCAATTTACCAGTTCATCATCCCCCGGCGCCTCATCCACCAACCGTTCCCACAATTGCGCAAAAGACTGACGACATTCCTCACCCTGCAAAAGCTTCACATTTAACTTCCAATAACCTTGACCCCTTCTAGGCAATCCCTCCCATTTTAGGTCCACCATTACTCCTCTGTGATCCGAAAAAACCGGGTCCACCACATGCACTCTGCTCACTATTACTGTTCGGGGCACGTACAAGCGATCCAGTCTAGCCGCATATCCACGTCTAACAAAAGTATGTTCTACAACCCCACCCCCCAACGTCCATTAACCCCACCCCATTGAATAATTCTCCCAAAATCCCCGAACAATACCCTGCCCCTCTAGGTTCGACATCCTTACGCCTTATCACACAATTCCAATCACCACCAATTACAGCTACACCCGGCAAAGCACGCAAATAATATACCAGGACATCCTTCACAAATTTATTCTTAATACGTACATCTCCCTCTGCCGGACCATACATACACACCAAACTCATCTCAACCCTACCCCACCACTCATCTACACGAATCACCTTCCCCTCCCTACCCTCACAATGCCTCACTATGAACGGGCTAGTTTTCCTTACCAGGATGGCAACTCCTCCTTTCAACCTTATCGCAAGCTCCACATACACATTATACTCATTCACCTTCAACTCATAGCCTGGTCTGTAAACCATACCCCGGCCGGGATTGAACCCGCGGTCAGAGAGTCTCAAAACTCCAGCCCGTCGCGTTAGCCACTAGACCAGCTAGCCACAATAAGATTCATCCAACTAGGTATATTTCTACACCATAGGAAGGTTAGCACAGGCACCACTGTGACCACAAATGCAAGTTTTTACATTTGTGGTCACAGTGGTGCCTGTGCTAACCTTCCTATGGTATAGAAATATACCTAGTTGGACGAATCTTATTGTGGCTAGCTGGTCTAGTGGCTAACGCGATGGGCTGGAGTTTTGAGACTCTCTGACCGCGGGTTCAATCCCGGCCGGGGTATGGTTTGTTTGCAATCGTGTCATTACGATTTCATGAGTCATCCTGGTCTGTAGTTGTGTTCCTGCACGAACACCACTTCAACACTATTACGCACCAAATATTCACTAAACCATACACACTTTCTCTCTGATCTCAATCCATTAATGTTCAATGTCATGCACTTGAAGCTTACAGAGTGGTTTTCCTTCTTGACCCTGGTACTGTCTTGCCACCAGATCGTTTCGTGTCACCTCGGTCCCTCTCCCTCCCTTTAGAAATGCTCTTAACCAACTCCTGTCCCTTAGGGCTGCTGTGTGCTCTCTGCGTAACTTCTGCCCAGGACTTTTTGCCAGTGCGCTGAGCAGGCGTGATCACGTCCTCGAAGCCAGATAGTGCAGCAGCGCGCTTCCGTGATGCTCCCTCTGCTTGCATCATGTCGTCTGTTACATTGTCCCGGTGGACCTCCACCTCCACCGCTTGCATCAAGACATTCTTATCACACTGCGCAGACTGCAGATCCTGTTCCACGCCATGATCCACAGCAGACCCAAGAACTAGGTCTGGACTCCCAACCTTCCCAATACTCTTGCCAGCCAATAACACATTTAAAGCCATGGCTAATGAGTCTTCCACATCGCTATCACTCGCATTCGGGGTGTTCTCTTCCAACACCTGAGCTGTGTTCAATGAAGGGGTGTCCCTCCCCTCGTCACACCTGCTGACTCCATCTCCTCCGCTCTCTCGACCTCCTCACTCCAGGACCCACCTTGTGTAGGCAGAGTCATATACGGCAAATCTTGCTCCTCACCCTTCTCTGCTGCTGTATGTCGTTGCCGTTGTTCCATGTTGCCATGCCTCCTTCCACACAGAGCCGCTAGGTGATCATATGACCCACACAACCGACAGGTCCGGCGTTGCCCAGTGTATGTCACAAACACCTGGGTCAGAAAATTCTGGCAGCACTACATACGACGGAATAGGGTAACGTAACGTCATCTTCACAGAATACGTTCCTTTGGGTATCCCTGCATATGGCCCAGTAGCCCACTTCCCAACAGTGGCCATATGTACTGTGCCATATTTGCCCATCGCAAGATGGATATCAGAATCATCTGCCTCGAATGGCACATTTCTAATCTTAACCCATGTGTAATGGCGAGATACGTTGTGAAGTCGCACGGTCACAGCGGAGTTAACTGTCAAAGTAACCTCCTGGTACTTGTCCACCACCGCCTCATACACACTTGCCAAGTTAAACTTGACAAAGATCCTCGTCGTGCCATTCAGCGCTACTCCACATATCTCCTCTTTAGCAGTACCATATGTATCTTGTATGATTGCAGGTAGTAGCAGGTCCAGAGAAGTTCCTTTCACAGCCCCACGGATAAGCTCAACACAGACTGTGTTTATGCGTCTCCGGCTGGCCTGCGCCATGCTGTGAAAATATAACTGCCACTAATCAACGCCTGGGGCAGCAGCAGCGCACGTCCTCACTACTCAAAGGTTGAGAGACGAAATGAGGTAGCTCGCCTGAAAACAGCAGAGGGGTGCAGAGCACAACCACACTCTACCGTGGTCAGGCAGCGAATGACTATATGGATTATAGTGTCACATGGAGAGTGCCGGTGGAGGAATGGTTACCATGGGAAATAGACCTGACCAGCACTAGTGAATTATTGCCGGACGCCGACACAAGTGGAAATAAACAAATATTGATCTATCTATAAGTAATATAGTGAGTGACAAGGATATATATATGCAGTGACATAGTGAACTAAATTGTAGATAAGAGTTATCTTAATTATCCCCCAGTATAGCGTACAATATATAGTGTAGATAGGGGAATATCTTACAAGTGACTGGCACTAGCGAACTATTGCCAGAGGTCCAGTGAAGTGTTAAAATGGATGAGTAATTACTATAGTCATAAGAGATAAAACGAGTGGTGGTAGCATTGAGGTGCAGGGAATCATAGCATACATGAATTGAGCATACAACTGTTACCTCTACTAAACAGGAAATAAAATTTTCCATAGAAGTGTAGGGGAAAGTTAGCGTAGGCCTAGCTGCTGTGTAAATAATAAAACAATGATCCCAGTATAGCGCAGTGAAAAGTGTGTTTTGAAAGAATACAGTGTATATCCTTGAGATAAACAGTGTACAGCACTACATAAAAGGAATTTAAAAAATAATAATAATAATAATAATAATAATAATAAAAATAATAGTGAAGTGTGGCAGTGCGGGTAAGTCCTGCCCGGCTCACACCCGCCCTACACCCACCACCCACCCTACACCACCACCCACATACTGCAACTTGGTTCATATAAATACATCTTGCATATTACTGGCACCAGCAAGAGAAAGGTAAAGTGGAAATAAGTTTTTTCCGTGGCATACAGAGTGTAGTAGGATACAGACAGGATGTCAGCACAGCATATATGTGGGACATGTAAAAAAATCCTTGGAAGGAAATCCAGAATCACATGCAATCTATGCTCTTCCAAACACCACATCTCTTGTCCTAGACTAAATACAGCCTCAAAAAATGACCTCGAACTAGCAAGGTGCTTCTGGTTGTGCAATGAGGATGTAGAACTTTGGGCAGGTATCAGAAAGGTACTAAGGAGAGTAATAAATGATAAAAATAATCAAGAAAACAAGGATGACCTCTTGGATAGTCTACCAAAAATATATAAAGCATGGGAGCAAGAGATAGTGTGTAAAAAAATGCAGAATGCCCATACCACAACAGATGACTCGAAACTATCTAGTCACCCACATAGTGCTAAGCCAGACCCATCCCCTAGTCATAGCACTAATACCCACAGTGCTGGTGCTGGCCCAGGCTCCCCCAGTCATAGCACTAATATCCACAGTGCGGGTGCTGGCCAAGGCCCAGCTGCTGGCCCAGGCCCAGCCACTGGCCCAGGCTCAGCCCCCAGCCCCAGTGCTGACTCAGACCCAGCCCCCAGCCTTACTGCCAGCCCAGACGCTACCAGGGACCCTGCAAGAACCACCACTAAAACCATAAATATACAAACATCATTGCACAAGACCGTGGCCCACAGTACAGATGTTGGAGAGGAGTCTCCTCCTTCTTCCTCTACTGGGGAAAGTAGATGGAATCCAGGACGGGGTGGCCCTGGCTTGGATATTGAGGATTATAGAGCAGTCCCAGAACCTGCAGAAATTGACAACACACCTCCCAACAATTCTCAACCAAAGGTGAATTTGTGCAAATATTATGCTTGGGGCATCTGTAAGCATGGAATATCAGGAAAAAAATGGGACATGCAACTTTGAGCATCCCAAAAAATGTAGCGACCTCCTGTCTAAAGGAGTGTGTCGTTCTTCTTCCTGTACTTTCTTTCACCCAAAAATGTGACACTCCTCGGTCCTCCAGAACCAGTGTTACAACATCGACTGCCCTGTATACCATCTAAATGGGACCAGGAGGCACAGACCCAACAAGACAAACAATAGTAGTTACGACAACCCAACTCCAGGTGATTTTTTAGTGGCAGGAAACGGAAAAAGAAAATGGAGGGAAATAACAAAAATAGTCCACCACCTTTGAGCCTTGATGAACTGGAGGCGCAGCCAGTGGCCGCCCATGGCCCTCCAGAATTACAACTACTGATGCAAATAACAAAATTCCCCCAAAAAACACAGAATACAACCTCGTTCATATTTGCTAATATACAGGGCCTTAAGCCATCTACCAAGAACATAATATCTTTTAGCAGTGGACTTCTAGGGGAGTCTAATGCAATGTTTGCAGCCGTCACAGAGACTCACACAAAAGATCACTTTGACAGTGAAATATGGATAAGTGATTACAACCTTTTTAGATGTGACAAAAAGAACAGGCAACAAGGGAGGGTTGGCCTGTATGTCAAAGAGTCCCTCATCTGCACGGAGTTGCTGAACACCACAAATGAGGTAGTTGAAGTTCTATCAATAAAGAACGAGAACCAAAACCTAGTCATTGTGGTTGCATATAAACCACCAGATGCAATCTCACAACAGTTCAAGGAACAGCTACTGAAAATTGATTACTGTTTGAAAAACCTTCCAGCTCCATCCCCAAACATCTTACTGCTTGGTGACTTCAATCTAAGGCATACAAAATGGAAGAATGTAGCAAATAATGTTATAGCTGAAACAATCCCCGGAGGTAGCGCAGATGAAAGGTCACAAACACATGAGCTACTAAGTCTCTGCGAAAAACACACCATAAGCCAGCAGATAGTGGAGCCAACAGGACTAGAAAACACACTTGACCTCATCTTCACAAATAATGAGAACCTGATAAGAGACATAAGAATATCAAAAACAACTAATTCCGATCACAACCTAATCGAAGTCCAGACGTACATGCATAGGGGTCCTGATCAGCAGAATGCATGTACCGGTGAAGGTGTCTTCACAAAATACAACTTCAACAACAAGAACATCAACTGGGACCAGGTAAACCATGTCCTAAACGAAACACGTTGAGAAGATGTCTTAAATGACATGGATCCAAACCAGTGCCTTGAAAGGATCAACTTCCTGGCAGCCGAAGCATGTTCTAGGCATATTCCCCTAAGAAAGAAGAAGAGCAGGAGTAAACTGGAGAGAGAAAGATGCTCCCTCTACAGAAGACGACGAAGAGTCACTGAGCTCCTCAGGAGTGCTAGAATATCTGATACACGAAAGGAGGCGCTGACCAGGGAAGTGGAAACTATCGAACTTAAGTTAAATGACTCTTAAAGGAACCAGGAGAGACAGGAGGAGCTTAAAGCTATTAGTGAAATTGAAAGAAATTCAAAATATTTCTTTTCATATGCCAAAAACAAGGCAAATACCACATCTAGTATCGGGCTCTTACTCAGACAGGATGGGACTTACACAGATGACAACAAGGAAATGAGTGAAATATTGAAATCCCAGTACGACTCTGTGTTTAGTGAACCACTAATCGGTCTGAGGATCGACGACCAAAATGATTTCTTCATGAATGAGCCTCAAAACTCCATAAATGTATGCCAGATTTCCGACATTGCCCTAACTCCGATAGATTTCGAAAAAGCCATTGACAACATGCCCATGCACTCAGCCCCAGGCCCAGACTCGTGGAACTCTGTTTTCATTAAGAACTGCAAGAAACCTCTCTCGCGTGCCCTAAGTACACTATGGAGGAGGAGCTTGGACATGGGTGAAATTCCACAGCCACTTAAAACAACGGATATAGCCCCACTCCATAAAGGTGGCAGCAAAGAATTAGCTAAGAACTATAGACCAATAGCTCTGACGTCCCACATCATAAAAATCTTTGAAAGAGTGCTAAGAAGCAGGATTGCAAATCACCTGGATTCCCAAAATCTGCACAATCCAGGGCAACATGGGTTCAGGGCAGGTCGCTCCTGCCTCTCACAACTACTGGATCACTATGATATGGCCTTGGATGCACTGGAAAAAATCAGAATGCAGATGTAATATAGACAGACTTTGCAAAAGCATTTGACAAATGCGATCATGGCGTAATAGCCCATAAAATACGTGCTAAAGGAATAACTGGGAAAGTGGGGAGATGGATCTTCAACTTCCTAACAAATCGAACACAAAGAGTAGTGGTCAACAGAGTTAAATCGGAGGCTGCCATAGTGAAGAGCTCTGTTCCACAAGGCACAGAACTCGCCCCCATCTTATTCCTTATCCTCATATCAGACATAGACAGAGATATACATCACAGGACCATATCATCCTTTGCGGATGATACTAGGATCTGCATGAGGCTGTCATCTGCTGAGGACGCGGTTAACCTCCAAGAAGATATAAACAAAGTTTTCCAGTGGGCAACGGTAAACAATATGATGTTCAATGAGGATAAATTCCAACTACTCCGTTACGGAAAACTGGAGGAGATAATAACTAGAACAGAGTATACTACAGACTCTGGCCATACAATAGAGCGGAAAAATAATGTAAGGGACCTGGGAGTAGTAATGTCTGAGGATCTCACTTTCAAGGATCACAACAGTGCCACGATCGCACGTGCAAAGAAAATGACAGGATGGATAATGAGAACATTCAAAACGAGAGATGCCAATCCAATGATGATCCTTTTCAAATCACTTGTTCTCTCTAGGCTGGAATACTGCTGTACATTAAGGTGAAATTGCAGATCTAGAGAGTGTTCAGAGATCCTTTACTGCACGTATAAGTTCTATCAAGCACCTTAACTACTGGGAACGCTTGGAAGTACTTGACTTGTACTCGTTGGAACGCAGGAGGGAGAGATATATCATAATCTACACTTAGAAAATCTTGGAAGGAATGGTCTCAAATCTGCACACAGAAATCACTCCCTACGAAAGTAAAAGACTGGACAGGCGATGCAAAATGCCCCCAATAAAAAGTAGGGGCGCCATTGGTACACTAAGGGAAAACACCATAAGTGTCCGGGGCCCAGGACTGTTCAACAGCCTCCCATCAAGCATTAGGGGAATTGCCAATAAACCCCTGGCTGCCTTCAAGAGAGAGCTGAACAGACACCTAAAGTCAGTGCCGGATCAGCCGGGCTGTGGCTCGTACGTTGGACTGCGTGCGGCCAGCAGTAACAGCCTAGTTGATCAGGCCCTGATCCATCGGGAGGCCTGGTCATGAACCGGGCCGCGGGGGCGTTGATCCCCGGAATAACCTCCAGGTAACCTCCAGGTACCTTGCATGGACAGCAGCTATGATACACTACGTATTGCTGTATTGTTGCTTCCTTGCTTGGACTGCAGCTAGGATACACTAAGTATTGCTGTGTTGTTGCTACCTTGCTTGAACTGCAGCTAGGATACACTAATTATTGCTGTGTTGTTGCTACCTTGCTTGAACTGCAGCTAGGATACACTAAGTATTGCTGTGTTGCTACTTTTCTTTGCCTTCCGCCCACAGAATTGGTATGGGGCGCAGAATGAAGGTATTAAACAACTTCAGAGGTGGAATAAAAGAGATGCAGAAGCGCTAGGTTGAATCACTATAAGTAAGTTAATTACACAGTTCTTACTAATATATTGTATACATATACGCAAAATGTGTCAGTAATTTTGTGGAAATATTACCCAACTGACTGTTATCATGGACTTATTTGTCTTCAACACCTTAAAGTAAAATAGCTTAACTTCTCTAAAATACCCCTCAAGGGAGGTTCCTTGACGCTGGTGAGGGGCTCTTGTAGGGAATTGGACCTGTGCCTCAGTACCCCGAATTGGGCCTGAATACCTTTCATCCTCCTCCCAAAGGCGCTGTGTAGTCCTTTCTGGTTTAGCTCTCCTCCATGATTACAATAATAATTTTCCAAAATTCAAAATTGTTTAAAACTTGTTTAGCAGTGAGATAATAATTAGAATGACACTAATTAGCTAAATTAATTCTACAATGCGTAGATTGTATTTCAGGAAAATTAAATAAAAATTACTCTGCACGAATTTAAAATGACAGTATTGTTATGTAGTAATGTTTATTAATTCTCAGTAAGCTGAGGTCAGTGGCCACGTGTGGTCATACCTGCCTAAGCTCTTGGGAGTTAGCGTGGGCTGTTACCAAGCACCATGACTTGTTGTAGTGTTTTAGAATCTCAGGTTCAAGTGTTGAAGAAGGAGATTCTACTTCTTCAGGAGGAAAATAGGAGGCTGAAGCTTCGCATACATGTGTTTGGGAGCGAGTGTGAGAAGGATTTAGCTGGTAAAGAGGAAACGGTCACAAGCAGTGATAGTGGCAGCCGCTTCAAGTGGCAAGTGGTTCACAGATCAGGAAGAAGGAAGTTGAGGAGAGTTAATAGAAAAGATGTGAAGGTAGGAAATCGATTCTCTGTTCTCCAACATGAGTGTACTTCAGTGGTTAGTGAGGTTGAAGGTACCACTGATTCCCCTGCTAATCAAGGTAAGAATATTTTAATAGTAGGCGATTCTCAAGTAAGATATATGGACCGTGCATTTTGTAACAGAGACAGAAAGGTCAGGCAGAGAGTGTGCCTTCCTAGAGCTGGTGTTGGTGACATAGTCAGCAGGTTGGATAATACTATGGCAGGTAATGGGAACAAGTGCTGGGGGTAATGACATTGGGAAGAGCAGGACAGAGGAGCTGTTAGATAAGTACAGGTCAGCCATAGAAGTAGTTAGGCCTAAGGGAGGGATCCCAGTCATATGTAGCATCTTGCCTAGAAAGGGAGTGGGCAATGAATGGATGTCTAGGGCAATTGGTATAAATTGCTGGATAGACAGGTACTGCAAGGAACTTGCATTCCCATTCAGCGGCAACTGGGACCTATTCTTTGGCAAATGTGATATGTATGCAAGGGATGGGGTTCATCTCTCTGGGGATGGAGTGGTTGCATTAGCCAATTCAATTGAGAGGGTAATTGATGACTTTTCTAGGAATTTAAACTGATAGATTATAGAGGTATGGGTGTGTATGTGGGAAACAATCAGGCTGCAGCATTAGGGTTAAAAACAGTTATTACCAGGATACCTCAGGGATATGTTTAAAAGACAATATTCAAAATAAAGTTGCTAGTAATGACAAATCAATTGATCAACAAACAGAGATAGCAGAGGGCAACGAGTGACTAGCTCCCTTAAGGTTTACTATACAAATAGTAGGAGTCTAAGAAATAAGATAGATGAGCTAAGATTACTTGCAAGTGCAGGTAATATAGATATTATTTGTATAACAGAGACCTGGTTCAACCTGAAAGATAGAGAAATGCCTTCTGAATGCAACATACAGGGTTATAAACTACTCCACACTGACAGGGTCAACAGGAAGGGTGGTGGAGTGGCGATGTTTGTAAGAGGAAATTTAAATTGTTGTCTTAGACATGATAAAAGATTAGAAACATCGAACACAAAGTCTGTTTGGCTACAGTTTCTCGAAGGACGTGACGAATTAATTTTGTATGTGAGTTATAGGCCCCCAAACCTTGATAGGGAGTGCAGTAAGCTGTTATGGGATGAAATTCATAGGGCATCTAGATATAAAAATGTTGTGATAATAGGAGATTTTAACTTTAGACAAATTGATTGGAACAGTATGACAGGAAATCTTGAGTCTAGTGAAGTTCTTGATAAGGTTCAGAATTGCTTTTTAGAACAGGTTGTGACAGAACCAACTATAGGAAACAGCCTGCTTGTCTTGATTCTTGCCAACAAAGATTCACTAATTAAAAGTCTTGAGGTTAATGATGAGTGATCACAAATCACTTAGTTTCAATATATCATGGAATTACCCAGATAACTGCAATCAAATCTCTGTCCTAGATTTTTGCTTGGCTGACTTCATGGGACTCAAAAATTGCCTGGGTGGGCTAATTTGGGATGCCCTGACTATGGGTCAGGTAGGTGGTCTTGGTTGCCAATATGACGTTTTTCAGAGCATAGTTCTAGCTGCCCAGACAACTTTTTTTCCGAGTAGGGAAATTAAATCTAACAAAAATGATCCCAAATGGATGAATACATTAAAACATCTCATCGGTCAAAAGAGAGGCATATATAGGCGTATCAAAAGAGGGGATGGGCAGTTAAGAAATCAATATATTCAATTAAAGAGAGAAATAAAGAAAGGAATAAGAAAAGCAAAAAGGGATTATGAGGCTAAGGTCGCAAGGGATTCAAAGACTAACCCAAAAGGGTTCTTTCAGTTATACAGAAGTAAGATTAGGAACAGGACTGGCCCACTTAAGAGTAACTATGGTCAGATCACTGACAGTGATAAGGATATGTGTGAAATTCTCAATACCTACTTCCTCTCAGTTTTCACCCAGGAAAATACTAGCGATGTTCCTGAGATAATAGATTATGTTGAACAGGGTAATAAACTATGCACGATTGCGGTAACTAGTGACATGATCCTCAGACAAATAGAGAAACTAAAACCTAACAAATCCCCAGGTCCTGATGAACTGTTTGCAAGGGTGTTAAAGGAATGTAAAGAGGAACTTAGCATACCTTTGGCTAATCTTTTTAACATATCACTACAAGCTGGCATAGTGCCTGATAATTGGAAAATGGCAAATGTAATACCTATTTACAAGACAGGTGACAGGTCCTTGGCTTCGAACTATAGACCAATATGCCTTACCTCCATAGTGGGAACATTTATGGACTTAATAATTTGCGACGCAATTCGTAGCCATCTTGATGGGCACAGACTGATTAATGAATCTCAACACGGTTTTACAAAGGGGCGTTCTTGTCTTACGAATTTACTAACTTTTTTCTCTAAGGTGTTTGAGGAGGTAGATCATGGTAATGAATATGATATTGTGTATATGGACTTCAGTAAGGATTTCGATAGAGTTTCACATCAAAGCCTATTGAGGAAAATTAAGGCACATGGAATAGAAGGAGAATTTTTTTTCCTGGGTAGAGGCATGGCTGACATATAGGCAGCAGAGAGTTTGCATAAATTGGGAGAAATCAGAATGGGGACACGTCACAAGCGGTGTTCCTCAGGGGTCAGTGTTCGGCCTGTTGTTGTTCACAATTTACATAAACTACATAGATGAGGGAATAGATAGTGGCATAAGCAAATTTGCTGATGACATCAAAATAGGCCATCCAATTCATTCTAATGAGGACACTAGTGCCCTCCAGGATGATTTGAATAGACTGCTGCAATGGTCGGAGAAGTGGCAGATGCAGTTTAATATTGACAAATGCAAAGTTCTAAATGTTGGACAGTTAAATAACCATGTCACATGTAAACTAAATAATGTAGACCTTAATACTACTGATTGCGAAATGGATTTAGGAGTTCTGGTTAGCAGTAATCTAAAACCAAGACAACAGTGCATTAGTGTTCGCAATAAAGCTAACAGAATTTTTGGCTTCATATCTAGAAGTATAAATAATAGAAGTCCTCAGGTTGTTCTTCAACTCTATACATCCTTGGTTAGGCCTCATTTAGACTATGCCGCTCAGTTCTGGTCACCGTATTACAGAATGGATATAAAGGCTCTGGAAAACGTACAGAGGAGGATGACAAAGATGATCCCACATATCAGAAATCTTCCATATGAGGATAGACTGAGGGCCCTGAATCTGCACTCTCTCGAAAGGCGTAGAATTAGGGGGGATATGATCGAGGTGTATAAATGGAAAACAGGAATAAATAAAGGGGATGTAAATAGCGTGCTGAAAATTTCCAGCCAAGACAGGACTCGCAGCAATGGTTTCAAGTTGGAAAAAATCAGATTCAGGAAGGATATAGGAAAGCACTGGTTTGGTAATAGAGTTGTGGATGAGTGGAACAAACTCCCGAGTACAGTTATTGAGGTTAAAACGTTGTGTAGTTTTAAAAATAGGTTAGATAAATACATGAGTGGGTGTGGATGGGTGTGAGTTGGACCTGACTAGCTTGTGCTGCTGGGTCTGGAGCCGTGCTCCATCCTTGAGTGGAGGTGACCAGACTGGGTGGGTCATTGGGCTAATCTGGGGGGAGGTGGGTCATTGGGCTAATCCGGGGCGGGACATGGACATGCTGTGCATGGGTCAGTAGGCCTGTTGCAGTGTTCCTTCTTTCTTATGTTCTTATGTTCTTATGTACTCCTGGTGTTAGCAGAAAAGTTAGTACTGGGTTTGTCAGAAAAGTTGGCACTCCTGGTTATGCCAGAAAGGTTGGCACTTCTGATTTTTGTCAGAAAGGTTGGCATCCTTGATTTTATCAGAAGGGTTGCCACCTCTGATTTTATTAGAAAAATTGGTACTCATAATTTTATCAGGAAGGATTGCCTCCCTGATTTTCATCAGAAAGGTTGATACCCCTGATGTTATTAGAAAGATTGGCACCCATGATTTTATCAGATAGGGTGGCACATTTGCTTTTATTAAAAAGGTTGGTACCCCTGAATATAGTGGAAAAGTTTTTGTTAAAATTCACGTCGTCATAACTATGCTAAGACAGGTGTCACAAAATTCAAGGAGGGGGAAGGGCCGTCCATGATGCTGATGAAGGGTTCTTCATCCAAGGAACTGGAGTTACTTCCCGATTTTTGGGTCAGACATGATTACCTTTGATGCCTGTATTTCATAACTCCATTTTGTATCAGTTTACTGTTAGTATTTTGCTAATTTAGCCAAGTTTTTGTTTACTTATAAATATTTTTTTCACATAGATCTTGAAGTTACCAATGAAATTAGAACATTAACAACACATGATAAGAGAACATTAACAACACATGATAAGAGAACATTAACAACACACGATAAGAGAACATTAACAACACACGATAAGAGAACATTAACAACACTTAATAAGAGAACATTAACAACACACGATAAGAGAACATTAACAACACCTGATAAGAGAACATTAACAACACATGATAAGAGAACATTAACAACACCTGATAAGAGAACATTAACAACACATGATAAGAGAACATTAACAACACCTGATAAGAGAACATTAACAACACATGATAAGAGAACAATAACAACACCTGATAAGAGAACATTAACAACACATGATAAGAGAACATTAACAACACCTGATAAGAGAACATTAACAACACCTGATAAGAGAACATTAACAACACATGATAAGAGAACATTAACAACACACGATAAGAGAACATTAACAACACACGATAAGAGAACATTAACAACACTTATTAAGAGAACATTAACAACACACGATAAGAGAACATTAACAACACCTGATAAGAGAACATTAACAACACATGATAAGAGAACATTAACAACACCTGATAAGAGAACATTAACAACACATGATAAGAGAACATTAACAACAGTTAATAAGAGAACATTAACAACACATGATAAGAGAACATTAACAACACACGATAAGAGAACATTAACAACACATGATAAGAGAACATTAACAACACATGATAAGAGAACATTAACAACACTTAATAAGAGAACATTAACAACACATGATAAGAGAACATTAACAACACCTGATAAGAGAACATTAACAACACATGATAAGAGAACAATAACAACACCTGATAAGAGAACATTAACAACACATGATAAGAGAACATTAACAACACCTGATAAGAGAACATTAACAACACATGATAAGAGAACAATAACAACACCTGATAAGAGAACATTAACAACACATGATAAGAGAACATTAACAACACCTGATAAGAGAACATTAACAACACCTGATAAGAGAACATTAACCACACATGATAAGAGAACAT
This sequence comes from Cherax quadricarinatus, assembly GCF_038502225.1. Classification (NCBI taxonomy): domain Eukaryota; kingdom Metazoa; phylum Arthropoda; class Malacostraca; order Decapoda; family Parastacidae; genus Cherax; species Cherax quadricarinatus. The sequence goes on along the minus strand of NW_027196548.1, from coordinate 68,872 downwards.
TAACAACACATGATAAGAGAACAATAACAACACCTGATAAGAGAACATTAACAACACATGATAAGAGAACATTAACAACACCTGATAAGAGAACATTAACAACACCTGATAAGAGAACATTAACAACACCTGATAAGAGAACATTAACAACACCTGATAAGAGAACATTAACAACACCTGATAAGAGAACATTAACAACACCTGATAAGAGAACATTAACAACACATGATAAGAGAACATTAACAACACCTGATAAGAGAACATTAACAACACCTGATAAGAGAACATTAACAACACATGATAAGAGAACATTAACAACACTTAATAAGAGAACATTAACAAAACTTAATAAGAGAACATTAACAACACCTGATAAGAGAACATTAACCACACATGATAAGAGAACATTAACAACACTTAATAAGAGAACATTAACAACACTTAATAAGAGAACATTAACAACACCTGATAAGAGAACATTAACAACACATGATAAGAGAACATTAACAACACATGATAAAAGAACATTAACAAAACATGATAAGAGAACATTAACAACACATGATAAGAGAAAATTAACAACACCTGATAAGAGAACATTAACAACACATGAAAAGAGAACATTAACAACACTTAATAAGAGAACATTAACAACACCTGATAAGAGAACATTAACAACACATGACAAGAGAACATTAACAACACTTAATAAGAGAACATTAACAACACCTGATAAGAGAACATTAACAACACATGATAAGAGAACATTAACAACACTTAATAAGAGAACATTAACAACACTTAATAAGAGAACATTAACAACACCTGATAAGAGAACATTAACAACACATGATAAGAGAACATTAACAACACTTAATAAGAGAACATTAACAACACCTGATAAGAGAACATTAACAACACTTAATAAGAGAACATTAACAACACTTAAAAAGAGAACATTAACAACATATGATAAGAGAACATTAACAACACTTAATAAGAGAACATTAACAACACTTAATAGGAGAACATTAACAACATATGATAAGAGAACATTAACAACACTTAATAAGAGAACATTAACAACATATGATAAGAGAACATTAACAACACTTGATAAGAGAACATTAACAACACTTAATAAGAGAACATTAACAACACATGATAAGAGAATAAGAGAACATTAACAACACATGATAAGAGAACATTAACAACACATGATAAGAGAATAAGAGAACATTAACAACACATGATAAGAGAACATTAACAACACATGATAAGAGAACATTAACAACACATGATAAGAGAACATTAACAACACATGATAAGAGAACATTAACAACACATGATAAGAGAACATTAACAACACATGATAAGAGAACATTAACAACACATGATAAGTGAACATTAACAACACCTGATAAGAGAACATTATCAACACCTGATAAGAGAACATTAACAACACCTGATAAGAGAACATTAACAACACATGATAAGAGAACATTAACAACACATGATAAGAGAACATTAACAACATATGATAAGAGAACATTAACAACACCTGATAAGAGAACATTAACAACACCTGATAAGAGAACATTAACAACACCTGATAAGAGAACATTAACAACACCTGATAAGAGAACATTAACAACACCTGATAAGAGAACATTAACAACACCTGATAAGAGAACATTAACAACACCTGATAAGAGAACATTAACAACACCTGATAAGAGAACATTAACAACACCTGATAAGAAAACATTAACGACGCATGATAAGAGAACATTAACAACACATGATAAGAGAACATTAACAACACCTGATAAGAGAACATTAACAACACCTGATAAGAGAACATTAACAACACCTGATAAGAGAACATTAACAACACATGATAAGAGAACATTAACAACACCTGATAAGAGAACATTAACAACACATGATAAGAGAACATTAACAACACCTGATAAGAGAACATTAACAACACTTAATAAGAGAACATTAACAACACATGATAAGAGAACATTAACAACACCTGATAAGAGAAAATTAACAACACATGATAAGAGAACATTAACAACACATGATAAGAGAACATTAACAACACTTAATAAGAGAACATTAACAACACCTGATAAGAGAACATTAAAAACACCTAATAAGAGAACATTAACAACACATGATATGAGAACATTAACAACACTTAAAAAGAGAACATTACCAACACCTGATAAGAGAACATTAACAACACATGATAAGAGAACATTAACAACAGTTAATAAGAGAACATTAACAACACATGATAAGAGAACATTAACAACACCTGAGAAGAGAACATTATCAACACATGATAAGAGAACATTAACAACACTTAATAAGAGAACATTAACAACACTTAATAAGAGAACATTAACAACACCTGATAAGAGAACATTAACAACACATGATAAGAGAACATTAACAACACTTATTAAGAGAACATTAACAACACTTAATAAAAGAACATTAACAACACTTAATAAGAGAACATTAACAACACTTAATAAGAGAACATTAACAACACATGATAAGAGAACATTAACAACACATGATCAGAGAAAATTAACAACACCTGATAAGAGAACATTAACAACACCTGATAAGAGAACATTAACAACACCTGATAAGAGAACATTAACAACACCTGATAAGAGAAAATTAACAACACCTGATAAGAGAACATTAACAACACCTGATAAGAGAACATTAACAACACCTGATAAGAGAACATTAACAACACCTGATAAGAGAACATTAACAACACGTGATAAGAGAACATTAACAACACATGATAAGAGAACATTAACAACACCTGATAAGAGAACATTAACAACACCTGATAAGAGAACATTAACAACACCTGATAAGAGAACATTAACAACACCTGATAAGAGAACATTAACAACACGTGATAATAGAACATTAACAACACCTGATAAGAGAACATTAACAACACCTGATAAAAGAACATTAACAACACTTAATAAGAGAACATTAACAACACATGATAAGAGAACATTAACAACACTTAATAAGAGAACATTAACAACACTTAATAAGAGAACATTAACAACACATGATAAGAGAACATTAACAAAACCTGATAAGAAAACATTAACAACACCTGATAAGAGAACATTAACAACACTTAATAAGAGAACATTAACAACACATGATAAGAGAACATTAACAACACATGATAAGAGAACATTAACAACACCTGATAAGAGAACATTAACAACACCTGATAAGAGAACATTAACAACACCTGATAAGAGAAAATTAACAACACCTGATAAGAGAACATTAACAACACCTGATAAGAGAACATTAACAACACCGGATAAGAGAACATTAACAACACCTGATAAGAGAACATTAACAACACGTGATAAGAGAACATTAACAACACATGATAAGAGAACATTAACAACACCTGATAAGAGAACATTAACAACACCTGATAAGAGAACATTAACAACACCTGAGAAGAGAACATTAACAACACCTGATAAGAGAACATTAACAACACGTGATAATAGAACATTAACAACACCTGATAAGAGAACATTAACAACACCTGATAAAAGAACATTAAACACACTTAATAAGAGAACATTAACAACACATGATAAGAGAACATTAACAACACTTAATAAGAGAACATTAACAACACTTAATAAGAGAACATTAACAACACATGATAAGAGAACATTAACAAAACCTGATAAGAAAACATTAACAACACCTGATAAGAGAACATTAACAACACTTAATAAGAGAACATTAACAACACATGATAAGAGAACATTAACAACACATGATAAGAGAACATTAACAACACCTGATAAGAGAACATTAACAACACTTAATAAGAGAACATTAACAACACTTAATAAGAGAACATTAACAACACATGATAAGAGAACATTAACAACACCTGATAAGAGAACATTAACAACACATGATAAGAGAACATTAACAACACCTGATAAGAGAACATTAACAACACCTGATAAGAGAACATTAACAACACATGATAAGAGAACATTAACAAGACATGATAAGAGAACATTAACAACACATGATAAGAGAACATTAACAACACCTGATAAGAGAACATTAACAACACCTGATAAGAGAACATTAAAAACACATGATAAGAGAACATTAACAACACATGATAAGAGAACATTAACAACACATGATAAGAGAACATTAACAACACCTGATAAGAGAACATTAACAACACATGATAAGAGAACATTAACAACACATGATAAGAGAACATTAAGAACACCTGATAAGAGAACATTAACAACACCTGATAAGAGAACATTAACAACACTTAATAAGAGAACATTAACATCACATGATAAGAGAACATTAACAACACTTAATAAGAGAATATTAACAACACTTAATAAGAGAACATTAACAACACATGATAAGAGAATATTAACAACACCTGATAAGAGAACCTTACCAACACCTGATAAGAGAACATTAACAACACTTAATAAAAGAACATTAACAACACATGATAAGAGAACATTAACAACACTTAATATGAGAACATTAACAACACCTGATAAGAGAACATTAACAACACCTGATAAGAGAACATTAACAACACATGATAAGAGAACATTAACAACACCTGATAAGAGAACATTAACAACACCTGATAAGAGAACATTAACAACACATGATAAGAGAACATTAACAACACCTGATAAGAAAACATTAACAACACCTGATAAGAGAACATTAACAACACCTGATAAGAGAACATTAACAACACCTGATAAGAGAACATTAACAACCCCTGATAAGAGAACATTAACAACACTTAATAAGAGAACATTAACAACACATGATGAGAGAACATTAACAACACTTAATAAGAGAACATTAACAACACATAATAAGAGAACATTAACAACACTTAATAAGAGAACATTAACAACACATGATAAGAGAACATTAACAACACTTAATAAGAGAACATTAACAACACTTAATAGGAAAACATTAACAACACTTAATAAGAGAACATTAACAACACATGATAAGAGAACATTAACAACACCTGATAAGAGAACATTAACAACACATGATAAGAGAACAATAACAACACCTGATAAGAGAACATTAACAACACCTGATAAGAGAACATTAACAACACCTGACAAGAGAACATTAACAACACCTGATAAGAGAACATTAACAACACTTAATAAGAGAACATTAACAACACCTGATAAGAGAACTTTAACAACACCTGATAAGAGAATATTAACAACACTTAATAAGAGAACATTAACAACACCTGAGAGGAGAACATTAACAACACCTGATAAGAGAACATTAACAACACTTAATAAGAGAACATTAACAACACCTGATAAGAGAACATTAACAACACCTGATAAGAGAACATTAACAACACTTAATAAGAGAACATTAACAACACTTAATAAGAGAACATTAACAACACTTAATAAGAGAACATTAACAACACTTAACAAGAGAACATTAACAACACATGATAAGAGAACATTAGGATAAGAGAACATTAACAACACTTAATAAGAGAACATTAACAACACCTGATAAGAGAACATTAACAACACATGATAAGAGAACATTAACAACACCTGATAAGAGAACATTAACAACACCTGATAAGAGAACATTAACAACACCTGATAAGAGAACATTAACAACACGTGATATGAGAACATTAATAACACATGATAAGAGAACATTAACAACACTCAATAAGAGAACATTAACAACACTTGATAAGAGAACATTAACAACACCTGATAAGAGAACATTAACAACACGTGATAAGAGAACATTAACAACACATGATAAGAGAACATTAACAACACATGATAAGAGAACATTAACAACACTTAATAAGAGAACATTAACAACATATGATAAGAGAACATTAACAACACCTGATAAGAGAACATTAACAACACTTAATAAGAGAACATTAACAACACCTGATAAGAGAACATTAACAACACCTGATAAGAGAACATTAACAACACGTGATAAGAGAACATTAACAACACATGATAAGAGAACATTAACAACACATGATAAGAGAACATTAACAACACATGATAAGAGAACATTAACAACACATGATAAGAGAACATTAACAACACATGATAAGAGAACATTAACAACACATAATACGAGAACATTAACAAGACACGATAAGAGAACATTAACAACACATGAGAACATTAATAATGTACATTTTAACACAGCATAACACAAAGATCCATAAATACAAGAGTGTCAGCTTGTTATATAAAGGTGACATGTTACAGGCACTGTGGCACTGCTAAGCCAACATGTTCTTGCAACACTTGCTGAGCAGTGCGAGGCACTGCATCAGACTAACACCCAGGCTGACACCAGCATCATGTTACAGGCACTGGGGCACTGCTAAGCCAACATGTTCTTGCAACACTTGCTGAGCCGTGCGAGGCACTGCATCAGACTAACACCCAGGCTGACACCAGCATCATGTTACAGGCACTGGGGCACTGCTAAGCCAACATGTTCTTGCAACACTTGCTGAGCAGTGCGAGGCACTGCATCAGACTAACACCCAGGCTGACACCAGCATCATGTTACAGGCACTGGGGCACTGCTAAGCCAACATGTTCTTGCAACACTTGCTGAGCCGTGCGAGGCACTGCATCAGACTAACACCCAGGCTGACACCAGCATCATGTTACAGGCACTGGGGCACTGCTAAGCCAACATGTTCTTGCAACACTTGCTGAGCCGTGCGAGGCACTGCATCAGACTAACACCCAGGCTGACACCAGCATCATGTTACAGTTACTGGGGCACTGCTAAGCCAACATGTTCTTGCAACACTTGCTGAGCCGTGCGAGGCACTACATCAGACTAACACCCAGGCTGACACCAGCATCATGTTACAGGCACTGGGGCACTGCTAAGCCAACATGTTCTTGCAACACTTGGTGAGCCGTGCGAGGCACTGCATCAGACTAACACCCAGGCTGACACCAGCATCATGTTACAGGCACTGGGGCACTGCTAAGCCAACATGTTCTTGCAACACTTGCTGAGCAGTGCGAGGCACTGCATCAGACTAACACCCAGGCTGACACCAGCATCATGTTACAGGCACTGGGGCACTGCTAAGCCAACATGTTCTTGCAACACTTGCTGAGCCGTGCGAGGCACTGCATCAGACTAACACCCAGGCTGACACCAGCATCATGTTACAGGCACTGGGGCACTGCTAAGCCAACATGTTCTTGCAACACTTGGTGAGCCGTGCGAGGCACTGCATCAGACTAACACCCAGGCTGACACCAGCATCATGTTACAGGCACTGGGGCACTGCTAAGCCAACATGTTCTTGCAACTCTTGCTGAGCAGTGCGAGGCACTGCATCAGACTAACACCCAGGCTGACACCAGCATCATGTTACAGGCACTGGGGCACTGCTAAGCCAACATGTTCTTGCAACTCTTGCTGAGCAGTGCGAGGCACTGCATCAGACTAACACCCAGGCTGACACCAGCATCATGTTACAGGCACTGGGGCACTGCTAAGCCAACATGTTCTTGCAACACTTGCTGAGCAGTGCGAGGCACTGCATCAGACTAACACCCAGGCTGACACCAGCATCATGTTACAGGCACTGCTGGGGCACTGGGTTCTTGCAACTTGCTGAGCCGTGTGAGGCACTGCATCAGACTAACACCCAGGCTGACACCAGCATCATGTTACAGGCACTGGGGCACTGCTAAGCCAACATGTTCTTGCAACACTGAGCAGTGCGTGCATCAGACTAACACCCAGGCTGACACCAGCATGTTACAGGCACTGGGGCACTGAAGCTAACACCCAGGCACACCAGCATCATGTTACAGGCACTGGGGCACTGCTAAGCCAACATGTTCTTGCAACACTTGCTGAGCAGTGCGAGGCACTGCAACAGACTAACACCCAGGCTGACACCAGCATCATGTTACAGGCACTGGGGCACTGCTAAGCCAACATGTTCTTGCAACACTTGCTGTGAGCCGTGCGAGGCACTGCATCAGACTAACACCCAGGCTGACACCAGCATCATGTTACAGGCACTGGGGCACTGCTAAGCCAACATGTTCTTGCAACACTTGCTGAGCCGTGCGAGGCACTGCATCAGACTAACACCCAGGCTGACACCAGCATCATGTTACAGGCACTGGGGCACTGCTAAGCCAACATGTTCTTGCAACACTTGCTGAGCAGTGCGAGGCACTGCATCAGACTAACACCCAGGCTGACACCAGCATCATGTTACAGGCACTGGGGCACTGCTAAGCCAACATGTTCTTGCAACACTTGCTGAGCCGTGCGAGGCACTGCATCAGACTAACACCCAGGCTGACACCAGCATCATGTTACAGGCACTGGGGCACTGCTAAGCCAACATGTTCTTGCAACACTTGCTGAGCCGTGCGAGGCACTGCATCAGACTAACACCCAGGCTGACACCAGCATCATGTTACAGGCACTGGGGCACTGCTAAGCCAACATGTTCTTGCAACACTTGCTGAGCAGTGCGAGGCACTGCATCAGACTAACACCCAGGCTGACACCAGCATCATGTTACAGGCACTGGGGCACTGCTAAGCCAACATGTTCTTGCAACACTTGCTGAGCAGTGCGAGGCACTGCATCAGACTAACACCCAGGCTGACACCAGCATCATGTTACAGGCACTGGGGCACTGCTAAGCCAACATGTTCTTGCAACACTTGCTGAGCCGTGCGAGGCACTGCATCAGACTAACACCCAGGCTGACACCAGCATCATGTTACAGGCACTGGGGCACTGCTAAGCCAACATGTTCTTGCAACACTTGCTGAGCCGTGTGAGGCACTGCATCAGACTAACACCCAGGCTGACACCAGCATCATATTACAGGCACTGGGGCACTGCTAAGCCAACATGTTCTTGCAACACTTGCTGAGCCGTGCGAGGCACTGCATCAGACTAACACCCAGGCTGACACCAGCATCATGTTACAGGCACTGGGGCACTGCTAAGCCAACATGTTCTTGCAACACTTGCTGAGCCGTGCGAGGCACTGCATCAGACTAACACCCAGGCTGACACCAGCATCATGTTACAGGCACTGGGGCACTGCTAAGCCAACATGTTCTTGCAACACTTGCTGAGCAGTGCGAGGCACTGCATCAGACTAACACCCAGGCTGACACCAGCATCATGTTACAGGCACTGGGGCACTGCTAAGCCAACATGTTCTTGCAACACTTGCTGAGCAGTGCGAGGCACTGCATCAGACTAACACCCAGGCTGACACCAGCATCATGTTACAGGCACTGGGGCACTGCTAAGCCAACATGTTCTTGCAACACTTGCTGAGCCGTGCGAGGCACTGCATCAGACTAACACCCAGGCTGACACCAGCATCATGTTACAGGCACTGGGGCACTGCTAAGCCAACATGTTCTTGCAACACTTGCTGAGCCGTGCGAGACACTGCATCAGACTAACACCCAGGCTGACACCAGCATCATGTTACAGGCACTGGGGCACTGCTAAGCCAACATGTTCTTGCAACACTTGCTGAGCCGTGCGAGGCACTGCATCAGACTAACACCCAGGCTGACACCAGCATCATGTTACAGGCACTGGGGCACTGCTAAGCCAACATGTTCTTGCAACACTTGCTGAGCCGTGCGAGGCACTGCATCAGACTAACACCCAGGCTGACACCAGCATCATGTTACAGGCACTGGGGCACTGCTAAGCCAACATGTTCTTGCAACACTTGCTGAGCCGTGCGAGGCACTGCATCAGACTAACACCCAGGCTGACACCAGCATCATGTTACAGGCACTGTTGCTAAGCCAAAATGTTCTTGCAACTTGCTGAGCCGTGCGAGGCACTGCATCAGACTAACACCCAGGCTGACACCAGCATGTTACAGGCACTGGGGCACTGCTAAGCCAACATGTTCTTGCAACACTTGCTGAGCCGTGCGAGGCACTGCATCAGACTAACACCCAGGCCGACACCAGCATCATGTTACAGGCACTGGGGCACTGCTAAGCCAACATGTTCTTGCAACACTTGCTGAGCAGTGCGAGGCACTGCATCAGACTAACACCCAGGCTGACACCAGCATCATGTTACAGGCACTGGGGCACTGCTAAGCCAACATGTTCTTGCAACACTTGCTGAGCCGTGCGAGGCACTGCATCAGACTAACACCCAGGCTGACACCAGCATCATGTTACAGGCACTGTGGCACTGCTAAGCCAACATGTTCTTTCAACACTTGCTGAGCCGTGCGAGGCACTGCATCAGACTAACACCAAGGCTGACACCAGCATCATGTTACAGGCACTGTGGCACTGCTAAGCCAACATGTTCTTGCAACACTTGCTGAGCAGTGCGAGGCACTGCATCATACTAACACCCATGCTGACACCAGCATCATGTTACAGGCACTGGGGCACTGCTAAGCCAACATGTTCTTGCAACACTTGCTGAGCCGTGCGAGGCACTGCATCAGACTAACACCCAGGCTGACACCAGCATCATGTTACAGGCACTGGGGCACTGCTAAGCCAACATGTTCTTGCAACACATGCTGAGCCGTGCGAGGCACTGCATCAGACTAACACCCAGGCTGACACCAGCATCATGTTACAGGCACTGGGGCACTGCTAAGCCAACATGTTCTTGCAACTCTTGCTGAGCTGTGCGAGGCACTGCATCAGACTAACACCCAGGCTGACACCAGCATCATGTTACAGGCACTGGGGCACTGCTAAGCCAACAAGTTCTTGCAACACTTGGTGAACCGTGCGAGGCACTGCATCAGACTAACACCCAGGCTGACACCAGCGTCATGTTACAGGCACTGGGGCACTGCTAAGCCAACATGTTCTTGCAACACTTGCTGAGCAGTGCGAGGCACTGCATCAGACTAACACCCAGGCTGACACCAGCATCATGTTACAGGCAATGGGGCACTGCTAAGCCAACATGTTCTTGCAACACTTGCTGAGCCGTGCGAGGCACTGCATCAGACTAACACCCAGGCTGACACCAGCATCATGTTACAGGCACTGGGGCACTGCTAAGCCAGCATGTTCTTGCAACACTTGCTGAGCCGTGCGAGACACTGCATCAGACTAACACCAAGGCTGACATCAGCATCATGTTACAGGCACTGTGGCACTGCTAAGCCAACATGTTCTTGCAACACTTGCTGAGCCGTGCGAGACACTGCATCAGACTAACACCCAGGCTGACACCAGCATCATGTTACAGGCACTGTGGCACTGCTAAGCCAACATGTTCTTGCAACACTTGCTGAGCCGTGCGAGGCACTGCATCAGACTAACCCCCAGGCTGACACCAGTATCATGTTACAGGCACTGTGGCACTGCTAAGCCAGCATGTTCTTGCAACACTTGCTGAGCCGTGCGAGACACTGCATCAGACTAACACCAAGGCTGACATCAGCATCATGTTACAGTCACTGTGGCACTGCTAAGCCAACATGTTCTTGCAACACTTGCTGAGCCGTGCGAGACACTGCATCAGACTAACACCCAGGCTGACACCAGCATCATGTTACAGGCACTGTGGCACTGCTAAGCCAACATGTTCTTGCAACACTTGCTGAGCCGTGCGAGGCACTGCATCAGACTAACCCCCAGGCTGACACCAGTATCATGTTACAGGCACTGTGGCACTGCTAAGCCAACATGTTCTTGCAACACTTGCTGAGCCGTGCGAGGCACTGCATCAGACTAACACCCAGGCTGACACCAGCATCATGTTACAGGCACTGGGGCACTGCTAAGCCAACATGTTCTTGCAACACTTGCTGAGCAGTGCGAGGCACTGCATCATACTAACACCCAGGCTGACACCAGCGTCATGTTACAGGCACTGGGGCACTGCTAAGCCAACATGTTCTTGCAACACTTGCTGAGCAGTGCGAGGCACTGCATCAGACTAACACCCAGGCTGACACCAGCATCATGTTACAGGCAATGGGGCACTGCTAAGCCAACATGTTCTTGCAACACTTGCTGAGCCGTGCGAGGCACTGCATCAGACTAACACCCAGGCTGACACCAGCATCATGTTACAGGCACTGGGGCACTGCTAAGCCAGCATGTTCTTGCAACACTTGCTGAGCCGTGCGAGACACTGCATCAGACTAACACCAAGGCTGACATCAGCATCATGTTACAGGCACTGTGGCACTGCTAAGCCAACATGTTCTTGCAACACTTGCTGAGCCGTGCGAGACACTGCATCAGACTAACACCCAGGCTGACACCAGCATCATGTTACAGGCACTGTGGCACTGCTAAGCCAACATGTTCTTGCAACACTTGCTGAGCCGTGCGAGGCACTGCATCAGACTAACCCCCAGGCTGACACCAGTATCATGTTACAGGCACTGTGGCACTGCTAAGCCAACATGTTCTTGCAACACTTGCTGAGCCGTGCGAGGCACTGCATCAGACTAACACCCAGGCTGACACCAGCATCATGTTACAGGCACTGGGGCACTGCTAAGCCAACATGTTCTTGCAACACTTGCTGAGCAGTGCGAGGCACTGCATCATACTAACACCCAGGCTGACACCAGCATCATGTTACAGGCACTGGGGCACTGCTAAGCCAACATGTTCTTGCAACACTTGCTGAGCCGTGCGAGGCACTGCATCAGACTAACACCCAGGCTGACACCAGCATCATGTTACAGGCACTGGGGCACTGCTAAGCCAACATGTTCTTGCAACACTTGCTGAGCAGTGCGAGGCACTGCATCAGACTAACACCCAGGCTGACACCAGCATCATGTTACAGGCACTGGGGCACTGCTAAGCCAACATGTTCTTGCAACACTTGCTGAGCCGTGCGAGGCACTGCATCAGACTAACACCCAGGCTGACACTAGCATCATGTTACAGGCACTGGGGCACTGCTAAGCCAACATGTTCTTGCAACACTTGCTGAGCCGTGCGAGGCACTGCATCAGACTAACACCCAGGCTGACACCAGCATCATGTTACAGGCACTGGGGTACTGCTAAGCCAACATGTTCTTACAACACTTGCTGAGCCGTGCGAGGCACTGCATCAGACTAACACCCAGGCTGACACCAGCATCATGTTACAGGCACTGGGGCACTGCTAAGCCAACATGTTCTTGCAACACTTGCTGAGCCGTGCGAGGCACTGCATCAGACTAACACCCAGGCTGACACCAGCATCATGTTACAGGCACTGTGGAACTGCTAAGCCAACATGTTCTTGCAACACTTGCTGAGCTGTGCGAGGCACTGCATCAGACTAACACCCAGGCTGACACCAGCATCATGTTACAGGCACTGGGGCACTGCTAAGCCAACATGTTCTTGCAACACTTGCTGAGCTGTGCGAGGCACTGCATCAGACTAACACCCAGGCTGACACCAGCATCATGTTACAGGCACTGGGGCACTGCTAAGCCAACATGTTCTTGCAACACTTGGTGAGCCGTGCGAGGCACTGCATCAGACTAACACCCAGGCTGACACCAGCATCATGTTACAGGCACTGGGGCACTGCTAAGCCAACATGTTCTTGCAACACTTGCTGAGCAGTGCGAGGCACTGCATCAGACTAACACCCAGGCTGACACCAGCATCATGTTACAGGCACTGGGGCACTGCTAAGCCAACATGTTCTTGCAACACTTGCTGAGCAGTGCGAGGCACTGCATCAGACTAACACCCAGGCTGACACCAGCATCATGTTACAGGCACTGGGGCACTGCTAAGCCAACATGTTCTTGCAACACTTGCTGAGCCGTGCGAGGCACTGCATCAGACTAACACCCAGGCTGACACCAGCATCATGTTACAGGCACTGTGGCACTGCTAAGCCAACATGTTCTTGCAACACTTGCTGAGCCGTGCGAGGCACTGCATCAGACTAACACCCAGGCTGACACCAGCATCATGTTACAGGCACTGTGGCACTGCTAAGCCAACATGTTCTTGCAACACTTGCTGAGCCGTGCGAGGCACTGCATCAGACTAGCACCCAGGCTGACACCAGCATCATGTTACAGGCACTGGGGCACTGCTAAGCCAACATGTTCTTGCAACACTTGCTGAGCCGTGCGAGGCACTGCATCAGACTAACACCCAGGCTGACACCAGCATCATGTTACAGGCACTGGGGCACTGCTAAGCCAACATGTTCTTGCAACACTTGCTGAGCCGTGCGAGGCACTGCATCAGACTAACATCCAGGCTGACACCAGCATCATGTTACAGGCACTGGGGCACTGCTAAGCCAACATGTTCTTGCAACACTTGCTGAGCCGTGCGAGGCACTGCATCAGACTAACATCCAGGCTGACACCAGCATCATGTTACAGGCACTGGGGCACTGGTAAGCCAACATGTTCTTGCAACACTTGCTGAGCCGTGCGAGGCACTGCATCAGACTAACACCCAGGCTGACACCAGCATCATGTTACAGGCACTGGGGCACTGCTAAGCCAACATGTTCTTGCAACACTTGCTGAGCCGTGCGAGGCACTGCATCAGACTAACACCCAGGCTGACACCAGCATCATGTTACAGGCACTGGGGCACTGCTAATCCAACATGTTCTTGCAACACTTGCTGAGCAGTGCGAGGCACTGCATCAGACTAACACCCAGGCTGACACCAGCATCATGTTACAGGCACTGGGGCACTGCTAAGCCAACATGTTCTTGCAACACTTGCTGAGCCGTGCGAGACACTGCATCAGACTAACACCCAGGCTGACACCAGCATCGTACTGGCGCTCTAGTACACAACACTTCTCACTGTGAGTAAACCTAACGTTGAGATTCGTATATACTTTCTTGATGCCTGCATGAGGAGCTAAACTCGTATGGGTAAGGATGCGTAAAAACTTATGAAGGCTCGATTCTTCGTCACTTAATTACGATATTGACAAAAAACCAATCTGTACTTTCCTAGTTGTGTTTTTCTAGAGAACAACAACAGTCTGAAGGGTTGTTCTGCCTTCATGTTGTAATGCTTTCCACCTAATATAATTTTCCTATAATAGAACCTAATTACCTCTCTTTCCACAGGCATTGTATGATCCGTAGGGATTTAACGCTTTTTCATTTGAGTATATATATATATATATATATATATATATATATATATATATATATATATATATATATATATATATATATATATATATATATATATATATATATATATATATATATATATATATATATATATATATGTATATATATATATATATATATACATATATATATATATATATATATATATATATATATATATATATATATATATATATATATATATATATATATATATATATATATATATATATATATATGTCGTGCCGAATATGTAAAACTGGTCAATTAGCAAGAACTCATTTAAAATTAAGTCCTTTCTAAAATTTTCTCTTATACGTTTAAAGATATATTTTTTTAGTAATGTTAATGTAAAAATTTATAATTTTGCTCCAGAAGAATCTTAGAAAACTTACCTAACCTTATTCTTACAAGAACAATTTATTTTAGCCTAACCCAACTAAAAATATTTTAGATTTGTTTACAATAATTTAATACTAAACAAACACAGTGAAATATATTTTTTTCGTTAGGTTCAGAATGATTTTGGCGAAATTATTGCATACACAAATTTTCACTTGTCCTATATGGCAAGATGAACGTTGCTATTTAAGCCAAGATCGCAAGTTCTGCCTATTCGGCACGACATATATATATATATATATATATATATATATATATATATATATATATATATATATATATATATATATATATATATATATATATATATATATATATATATATATATATATATATATATATATATATATATATATATATATATATATATATATATATATATATATATATATATATATATATATATGTATATATATATATATATATATATATATATATATATATATATATATATATATATATATATATATATATATATATATATATATATATATATATATATATAAAAGTAGTGCTGAAGGAGGCTGAGTGATCCCTGCGGCTGAGCGCTGTATTCCTCAGCGGTCCCTCCTGAAAAAGGCTGCGGCTGAGCAGTCTCCTTCCGCGCCCGCGCGCGCGTCCGAGCACCAGCCTGTCCGCGCAGACCCGCGACCTTGACCTCACCCTCGACCACCTCGCCCTCGACCACCTCACCCTCGACCACCTCACCCTCGACCACCTCGCCCTCAACACCCCACCCACGCCCCTCACCCACGCCCCAACCCGCGCCCTGCGCACCCGCCTGCCATGCCCTTGCCTTCTGCAGTGCCTTCTGCAGCATTCTCCAGATCGCCCCCGCTCCCAGAATTTTTTCCCGATTTTTTCGAATTTTTTTTTAATTTCATTTTCTTGTCTCCATCTCCTTGGATCAAGTTTTTGAGGTTCCCCCTCTCACTTTCACCCCCATCCCAAATTTTTTCGATTTTTTTTTTAATTTCTTATGATCTCCATCTCCTCGGATCAAGTTTTTCTCGATATCAATAATACAAAGACTCCATCTCCTCGGATCAAGTTCTTTTGATTCCCCCCTCTGGGGGTAAGCATTCAAAATGGACTCCAACTTCCACCCCAAGTATTTCTCCTCCATCTCCTTGGATCAAGTTTTTCTCGATATCAATAATACAAAGACTCCACTTCCTCGGGTCAAGTTTTTTGTATTCCCCCCTCTGGGGTTTCGAATTTCTTATTATCTCCTCGGATCAAGTTTTTTCTCGATATCAATAATTCAAAGATTTCCCCCATCATCCACTTCTACCCCAAATATTCCTGCTCTAGTTCCTTGGATCAAGTATTTCTCCTCCATCTCCTTGGATCAAGTTTTTGAGTTTCTCCTTCCCACTTTCACCCCCATCCCAAAATTTCTGCTCCATCTCCTTGGATCAAGTTTTGTGGGTTCCCCCCTCTGGGGGTATCATTCAAAATGGACTCCCACTGGATTCCCCCCTCTGGGGGTAAGCATTCATAATGGTCTCCCCCCTATGGGGTTTCGAATTTTCTTGTTGAGAATTTTGGCCTTACCAGCTATGGGTAATTATAACTATATATAATGAACACTTAGCTGATAAATGACAGCCGCCCCTGCAGACGAGGTCTAGAAGCTGTCGAAACCATCACAACATTGGGCTGTCAAGAGATACAATTTGTAAGTATAAATTACCCCTAGGGGGTGTTATGTCAGCATATTTCATTCGATGATGGCTGACGAAATACCTACTTGTTTGGACTCAAAAGTCCACACCTTACTGCCGATTATAGGTTGATTACAAACTCCTTGTGACTCAAGAATTGCGCAATGCCCCGATCTACAAGAAATTCGTAACATACCTTGCTCTTTGTAACGTGAGCTATTGTGTTCTCAACACCTTCGACAGGTATCGGTGACTTGATAGAAGCTGAAGTGTCCTTGGATGTCCACGTCTTCCATTGTCTAGGAAACGCACACTGGTACACTATGTTCCACAAGATTTGTCTTTATTGTTCACAATGTATCACAAGAGAAGCTGATCACACTTCTCTTAAGTGTTTAATGTGTTTGAGACACTTGTTCACACTAACGCACAGATCAGTATCCTGGCATCAGTGTCACTCTCCCTAGAGTCAAAGATAGTCTGGCGTCGCCACACCGCCCCAAGCCGTCACTGCCCTAGCACAAAAAAAAAAAACGCTGACCTAGTACCTTGCATCCTTGTCACCTCCTCGATGAAGCAAAGCAGAATGTTTGTTTCTTGCTGTCTTAAGCATAGACAACAATGTACACTATTTTTACTATGGTAATAAAGTGGGAGCAGGATTTTCCTTAATTGTCCTGCTAAGTAAGAGATGTACTGTCTCTTATAAAAATACACTTTGCAACTCCGCTGCAAGGAGCAGAGGTCACTTGACTATGTGGCATAGCATCTGTGATCAATTACTCACTCTAGCAGTAAACAAGATGCTCGCCCCTTCTGAGAGGGCTTGGCCCCTCAGGGCTGAAAGGGGCTGAAGGGGCTGAAAGGGCTGAAGGGGGCTGATACCCCCCTCCTGGAGAAAATTTCTCCACACTGGGGGGCGGCAGAGGTTCGCTGCAGGTGAACTATTCATCACTTAACATTAATTTGATTTTCTCACTCGCCACCACTGCTGCTTGTCTTTTCTGAACAGCTTTAGTCTGTGCGGTTTCTGGAGAATCACTAATTTTGTTTTCAACACTGTGTAATTCTAACGGCACTAGTTTATTTATTGTCCGCTTATTCACTACACCTTTGCTCAAAACATCAACTGTCCTGATGATTCCATTTGCATCAGGATATATGGTCACAATTTTTCCAAGTGGCCATTGGGACCTCGGACCATCATTGTCGATAATCACTATGTCACCAGGTCTTAAGGACTTATGATTTTCAGGAACACCAGCTCCATAGAAGTGTTCTCTCAATGAGGTGAGATAATCTTCTCGCCAAATTTTCTCCCAATGTTCAATCACTTTATTAAGGTGTTTGAATTTACGTCTGAGTTGCTCAGGTTCGAAATAAGTAGGATCCTCTATGATTTCTTTATCATTCATTGGAGGAACAGGTTCGAGCCTTCTGCCATGGAGTAAATGAGATGGACTTAACACTTCTAAATTGTCCAGATCATCGGTAACATAAGTTAGAGGTCTGTTGTTGACTCTATTTTCTATTTCAGTCACAACTGTACGGAATTCTTCTAAGTCTATTCTCTGACGATGAAGAGTCTTCCTTAAACAACGTTTTACAATGCCGATCATTCTTTCATAAAATCCGCCGTGCCATGGAGATTTAGGAGGAATGTATCTCCAACGACATCTGCGTTGATTCAGCATCTGTTGTACTTCTGGCTGATCAAAGATCTTGCTTATATAAGCAACACCAGCAGCAAAGTTCGTTGCATTATCTGAAATCATCAGTCTGGGACATGCCCTTCTGGCTGCAAACCTTCTGAATAATTTGATAAAAGTTTCAGCAGACATGTCAGTGGCTACTTCTAGATGTACTGCTCTAGTTGTAGCACAAGTGAACAAACAGATGTACACCTTGATGGGAACTTTGTCAACTGTTTTGGTTAAAATTATTGGTCCAGTGTAATCTACACCTGTCACCTCAAATGGAGTGATATGACAAACTCTTTCAGAGGGATATGGAGGTGGACCTGGACACTGACATACTCGCATATCGTAGTGACGACAAGTAATACAGTCCTTTATTTGTTTTTTCACACTTTGTCGACCTTGAGGTAACCAGTAGGACTGTCGTATATGACAAAGTGTGTCAGCTACCCCACCATGTAACACGTTACTGTGGGCGTTTTGCACAATCAGTTTTGTTAGCCAATGATTCTTGGGGATCAATATTGGATGTATGGCTTCTTTAGGTAGTGAAGAATTATGAATTCTTCCTCGACATCTTATAATCTTTTCTGAGTCGAGATAAAGTCCTAAAGAATTAATCATGACAGGTTTCTTTGGGGATTTATCTTGTGTTTCTAGAAATTTATATTCTGTAGAGAAAACAACTTTCTGTATTAGTTTCACCCAGTATTTAATGGGTTCAAGACATTCATAATCAGGTTTTATTCCTTTAATGAATTTAAAGACAAGAGCTGTAACTCTTAAGAGTTTACCCAAAGATGAGTATTTAGATCCATCAATGACTATTTCTGTTGTGTCTGCAGTATTTACACAACTTATTTCTGTTGTGTTCAAGCAGACTGTTTCTTCTGGCATAATGTGAGCTTTTTGCTGAGGCCAGTTATTTTCATCAGAGAGCCAGTTTGGTCCGTGGAGCCATAATTTATTATCCACAAATTTCTTGAGTGGGACACCACGTGACAACATGTCAGCTGGATTCTCTAGGGTAGAGACGTGAAGAAAGAGATAATCTCTCTGCATCTCTTTTATTTCTGCTATTCTGTTCTGTACATAGACCAGCTTACTCTTATTATTTCTTAACCACTGGAGAACTGCCTCATTATCACTCCAGATCACGGTTTTCTCAATAGTGAGATGATCAAGTACTTTGTTGATATAGATAGCTAATTTTGTACCTACATAGAGTGCTGTCAGTTCCAATTGTGGTACTGTTCTGACCTTCAAGGGTGCTACCCTGGCCTTTGAAGTAATTAGTGTACTTCCTTCACCATTACTCATGTAAGCTACAGCGCCATAACCTCTGGTTGACGCATCACAGAACACATGTAATGTGTAATTGTTTCCCTCTTGACCTATTTGTCTGGGAAATTTAATTTGATGAAGTTTTTTAAACTCCTTGGATATTTCATCCCATGCTTGACTCATTTCTAGAGGCAAGTTCTCATCCCATCCAATTTTGAGTTTCCATGCATCTTGCATAAGCATTTTACCCTTTATGGTAATTGGTGAGACGAGTCCTAGAGGATCAAAACATTGTGATACCTCTGACAGTAAACTACGTTTAGTGAGTGTACTGCATGATTTATTGTTTATCCTTTTGAGACTCAAAGTATCTTCCTGTGTGTTCCAATTAAGTCCCAGCATATTGTTGCAATCAGGAATTTCAGTTTCAGGGAAATCTTCTTTGATAAGTTCCCTTAATTGCTTTGAATTTGTATTCCACATCCTTAGAGGCATATTTGCTTCTTTCATCTCCTTGTTAGCTTCTCTGTATAAGGATTTCAAATCCTCCTCTTTATTCACAGTACCTTGAAGATTGTCCACATAGAAACTTTTCTTTAAGATTTCTTTGAAGGGACTTTCAGATTTCTTCAAATGTGTATTTAGAGTAGCTTCTAGTAAGAATGGAGAGGATGTTGCACCAAATAATACTGATTTGAAGCGATAAGTTTTCACAGGACTTTGAGGATCATGTGGATTTTCAGGCCACAAGAATCGAGTATAATCTCTATCTATTTCTTGTAGTCCTACTTTTAAGAAAGCCTTGGAAATATCAGCCGTGTAGGCATATGGGTTTGTGCGAAATTTCATAAGCACGTCTCCAAGCTTCTCAGTTAGTGAGGGTCCGGTCATCAGACAGTCATTAAGACTTGCTACATCTTTATTTGCACGTGCGCTGCAATTATATACAACACGTAGTGGAGTGGTTTCAGAATCTTTTCTGACTCCATGGTGCGGGAGATAATGAGTTTCTGTCTTCAACTTATCTTCGACTATTTCCTCAATGAATTTATTGTCCATCTGTTCTTGTATGATATTATCATAAACAGTCAGTAGCTCTGGATTCTTCCTGAGCTCATGTATATGTGCTTTCATCTGTCCGAAAGCCATGCGATAATTGCTAGGTAGATGTGGTGGATTTAATTTCCATGGTAACCTAACCCAATCCTGTCCATCTTTATATTTGACAGTGTCCAAATATTGGTTATAAGTCTGAGACTCTTGTCGGCTTGGTTTATTTACATCAATACCTAACGCATCTAAATCCCACAACTTATCAACTGGTTCATTCATTTCTTCCAGTAATGATAATTTTTGCAGTGGTACATGATCAGCGGTTATTCTCGTAACTAGTACATTTTCCACTGAATCAATATCAGCTTCTTTCCCACTTTGAGAGGGAATGGGACCACATATCATGTGGCCTCCTGCTGTTTTCAGCAAGTGAACATCATGTTTACTTACTATATTTTGCACAAAACAGTGATAATAATCACTTCCAATGATTAAATCAATTGGACTAATTGTGTCCGTCTGTATGTCAGGACAGGCTAACTTGATCTTAGCTGCTTTTAGTGCTGCAACTGTTTCTTTTAATCCCTGGATCTGCACAGACTTAGGCAAATCATCTACTACCACAGCTTCTACTGTCTTTTTCCTGTTTCCTAGACCAACAGTGATTTTGGCTAGGTCATATGTCTGTTTACCAGAATTGTGGAAAAAACCAGCTATATCTAACTGTATTTTGGCATAGGGTTGTTTTATTCAGTTTCTGCAACACTGTTCTTCTTATGAAGGACCTTTGTGAGCCTTGATCAAATAGTGTTAGCACATTGGTTTTGTGTAATTTATTAGATAACTCAACTCGAGCTATCGGGAGAGTAGTTGCTTTATACTTATCTCTCACATTTAATGCTGTTGCTTGTTGACTTCCTGATTCTGTGGAAGTCTGCTGCTGTTCAGCAAAAGTATTTGGGCATAATGCTGTATGATGCATACCCTTGCATTTAAAACACTTCTTCAGTGAGCATTTTCCTCCCTTGTGTTCACCTAAACACTTGATGCATCTTTTCAGCTGATGAACACGTTGTTTACGTGCCTCCATTGATGTGTATTGAATACAATACTGTGCCCAATGTGTTCCATCACAAAGTACACATTTTGGAGTACGTTTATGTATGACAGTCTGTTTACTGTCTATTGTATTCACAGCTTGATAAATGCCTATATGGGATTTCCCATTATGTGGTTTAGTGGGAGTAGGTATACTCTTTTTATACTGAGTTGAAGGTTTATTATCCACTGGATTTGTGGATTTTTCATCTTGTCTCGTTGCTTGCATGCATGAAACTATTGTTTGTAAACCATTGCTAATTTCCTCACAAGTGAAATAGCGTTTATTGAACATAATATTTAATCGTTCAATAGTTTGTGGTGACAGCTTATCCTATACAATACCACTGATAAACCAATCACATTGTCTTAGGTCATATTTAGCATCTAGAGATCTGAGACTATTGTCTAATGTAATTCTAAATGCCTGTAAGTCTGAAAAACAATGTTTGGGTGGCTTCAAGCTTGATATTAAGACTGCATGTCTAACTCTAGCCTTGTCAGCATCGAAGTAATTGTCTGCTAAGACACGTAAGGCTATTTGATAATTACCTTTAACCACCGGAAATGACTTAATCAGTTCATAGGGTTCTCCCTTCACAAGACATTTAAGGTAATTGAACTTAGCAATCTCATCTATGTCAGTTCGTGAATTTACTATGGATTGAAAACCACTAATGAATTCTTCATAATTATGACCTTGGAAAATAGGTAATGACAATGTAGGTAAGCTTGGTAATGGGACACTTGTTGTTGTTACAGGTGTAACAGGTGTTTGCCCACTAGTTATAGTAGGTCTCTGTGACAGAGTTTTGCTGCAGATAGCTTGTACTCCTCTCCACCTTAATTGTTGATCACTAAAAGTATCCAAAACATTTTTA
Organism: Cherax quadricarinatus; assembly: GCF_038502225.1. NCBI lineage: Eukaryota > Metazoa > Arthropoda > Malacostraca > Decapoda > Parastacidae > Cherax > Cherax quadricarinatus. The sequence continues at coordinate 45,499 of NW_027196548.1, read as the reverse complement.
ATTTCATCCTCAGATGGATCTGATTCAAGAAATTTATTTTCATAATGTGTATAGTCTGAATTAATTATTTCCATGCGTTGTGTAAATAATTCAAACTTGACCTCAAGATCATCAAAATCTATGTTTGTATCTTGAGTTAATCCTAGACAGTCGTTATTCGCTGCCTGGATGAGGTAGAGTGCGGTCGTGCTTTGCACCCCTCTACTGTTTTCCCAGACGAGCTACTCAGTCAACAACATGGCGCCAGGTGTGCGCAGAAGGGTGAATACTGTGGGCATTGAGCTTATTAGTGGGGCTTTAACGCCTACGTCAGTTGATGTGTTATTGCCCAAAATTGTGAGAGAGACATACGGCATCAGAGACGAGGATTTGTATGGAGTGGCACTGAACGGTGTGTATAGAATATTCGTGAAGGTGCTAACTGCTCAAGTATATGAGGCGTTGGTGGATCGTTATCAAGATGTCAGCATTAACGTAACACTGGCAGTGAGGGTCAAGTTGACGGATGTATCACGACATTATTCGTGGGTTAAGCTCCGAAACGTGCCTTTTGAGGCTGATGAAGTGGATATACGCAATGTTTTCGAACGTTATGGCACTGTACATCTGGCCCAACCTGGTAAATGGGTAAAAGGAGCTTACACAGGTTATCCTGAGGGTTCTTTCAATCTCAAGATGACGCTAAGGCATCCTATACCCTCGTATGTATATCTCGAGGAGTTTAGAACCCAGGTAATGGTAGCGTATGCTGGGCAGAGGCGTACATGCCAACTGTGTGGCGAATTTGACCATATGGCGGCAGACTGTGGCAAGCGGAATATGGCTCCTGGGCCGGCAAGGGGCGCAGCACCTGTCCATGAGAAACCGATGCCTGAGGAAGAACGTAGGCAAGGAGGAGGGCGTGGTCGCTTGTGGAGTGAAGAGGTGATGGCTCCTCCTGTGGAATCAGAAGAAGTGGAGATCCATGAATCACCTGGCCCATCAACAGTACAGCTGCCAAGTGAAGAGGTGCAGGTGGGCGCAGAAGTGAAAGCTATTGAGGAGGAGTTGGAGACGGTGATACAGGCTATGTTAGAGTCTACGGAGGTGGAGAGTCACAGTGAGCAGGAACCTGGGATCAGGGCAGAAGGTGTGTGCGGGAGGGGGGAGGATCAGGTGGCACCTGTGATGGACAGTGTAAGTGCCATGGAAGGACATGGAGGCGGATTAAGGGTGGTAGAGGTGGAAGTTCATTGTGCTGGCTCCCAGGACTCAGATATGGAAACTGAAGGAGCTACAAGGAAAAGGGCAGCAGCGTCAGATTCGGACGATGTTCTGATGCCGGCGCAAAGGCCAGGAAAAAAGACATGGGGTTATGGTGCTCAGAGTGACTCTACGAGAGGGCCACAACAGAAAGGGGGGGGATGGTTGGGAAGGAGGGTGGAGTATGTGGCAAAGGCAAACCCCAGGGAAATGGTTTGAAAGGGAAGAGTCATGACATGAGGCGGGGAGGGAAACTTTAAGCCGGCCTCAGGTGTGTAACAATAAATATTAATGGTCTGTGTGATGGTGTTAAACGTGAGTGCTTCAGGATGTTTTTGAATAGGTACAAGATTGACGTAGCTTTTGTGCAGGAGCACAATTTTAAGCTTGGTCGTGAATTAGAGGTGCCTGGGTATCAGGCTTATGTTGTGAGCGTGTGTGTGTTGATCAGGGAGGCGAGCCCGTTTGTATTGCACAGGAAAGAGGGGGGGGGGAGGGGGGGAGAGTATTACATGTGGAAGGATGGTGGATGGGAGAGAGAGTGGCATTTGTGTGTGTGTATGCCCCAGCAGAAAGTGACGTGAAAGTGAAGATGGATTTTGTGCGTGAGGAGCTCGTGTACTACCTACGCACGTTACCGTCGGTGGCGATTGTGGGGGGGATTGGAATTGTGTAGTTAAGAGGGCAGACGTGGAACCCAGAGGAGCGGGATATTTTTCCTCAGTTTTGGGAGGCCTGCTTAGAGACCTTCAGTTACATGATGCTTTTGGGGGAGGTCTGTGGGAGGTGGAACATACGTTTATAAGAATGGGATATGCGGCTCGTTTGGACAGGTTATATTTATCTCAGAAGGTTTTGGTAGAGTCTTTTAAAACTATTGAGATGGTGTCTTCTGATCATAGGGCGGTATTAGTGGAGGTGGGGTGGGATGCTTTGGCTCGTAGGCAGGGAAGTTATTGGAAACTGAACACGTTGGTTTTGAGGGATAGGGAGGGATTGGAAGGTTTTGCAGTATTTTGGGAACAGCTCTGGGCAGACAGAAGGACTGAGGAGGATGTGGTAGGATGGTGGGATAGTGTGGCTAAAGTAAGAATACGTCAATTTTATGTGAGGGAGGGTAAACGCATAAATCAATTGCGGTATGATTTGTCAAATTATTTAGAATCTAGATTACGGGATTGTTACAAGGGGAAAGCTGTGGCCGGGGTGTACCCAGTGGAGGATATACACATGTTGAAGGGCAGGATAAGGGATTTACAAGAAGAACGTTTTGCAGCGGTACGTATACAGGCGGGGTTGGACGAAGTACTATGGGGCGACAAGCCATCGGCTTGTGTGCTGCGAGGACAGAAGGTACGACAGCGAACGACTACAATACCGGAATTGCAAGTCATTTCTTTGGTGGGGGGTTTAGAGAGGGACAGGTATTACGGGAAACCACAGGGATGAGTGCATATGCAGATAGATGGTTTGAGGAATATGGGAAAAGTAGTGGGGTAGATGGAGAGGTTCTTGGGCAGGTATGTGAGTATGTGCCATGCAAACTGGGGAGGAGTGATCGGGAGGCACTGGGTGGGGTCATTGAGGAGGAGGAAATATGGAGAGCCCTTATGGACATGAGGAAGGGAAAGGCACCCGGGATCGATGGTTTACCAAGCGAATTTTATGTACAGCACTGGGATCTGCTTAGGGGTTTCCTAGTAGAGTTAATGAATACCATGAAGGAAGGAGGTAAGATGGGAGAATCACAGGCAACGGCGGTGGTGGTGTTGGTCCCGATGGGTAAAAAGCAGAGTACCCTTCGGGATTACCGAGCCATTTCGTTGCTTTGTGCTGATTATAAATTATTTGCGAAAATTCTTGGGAATCGGCTTAAATGTGTTGTGGGGAGGGTTGTGTTTGAGTCTCAGTTTGGGTTGCCTGGTAGGTCAATGGGCGAGGGCCACGGGATCATAAAGGGGTTCCTGGAGGACATGGAAAGGGGAAGAGGGGCGTTGGTGGCGTTGGATTGGCAAGGGGCTTATGACAGGGTGGAAAGAAAGGCTTTGAGGGATATTCTCCTACGACAGGGGTTTGGCGAAGAAATAGTGGGGTGGGTGGATACGTTGTACTCAAACGCGAAGGTAAGGGTGCAAATCAATGGGTGTGTGGGGGAGGGAGTCACCATGGAGCGAGGTCTTCGGCAGGGATGTCCATTATCACAACTTTTGTTTGCATGTGTTCAGGATCCCTTTTATAGGATGGTGGAGGATCGTCTAAGGACAGGGGATGGGGATGGTGAGCAGAAGCCTTGGCCTGGTTTGGTGGGCTATGTTGATGATACAACTATTTTGGTGAGTGAGGAGACACGGTTAGGACTTTTGGAGGAAGTTGTACACAATTTTGGGAGAGCTACTGGGATGAAGGTAAATCTGGAAAAGTCAATGATAATGGGGTTGGGAGAGTGGGCAGGGAGATTAGATTGGGGATGTGATGTTGTGCAGCGGAGAACCAGGAGTCTGAAAATCTGTGGTGTCGTTTATGAGGCTGACCTGAGTGCTGCAAGGATTAGCAATTCAAATAGTATGGTGGAACAGGTGCAGCGACGTTTGGGAATGCTGCGACCGCACCATTTAACCCTTAGGCAACGTGCAATCGTCATCAATGTATTACTATATAGTAAAGTCTGGTTTGTTTCGGCAGTGATGCCGTTAACAGGAACAGCGATCACGAGTATTCTTAGAATGGTGTTCAAATTTTTGTGGGGCTCAGTGTGCAACTGGTTGCGAAGGGAGGTAGTGACATTGCCGGTATGTAGGGGAGGGTTAGGTTTGTTGGACTTGGGAAAGCGCGTGAAATGTGTTTTTATTGAGAGGGAAGTGATAAGTGCAGGTGCATGGAGGGGGGGCAGCTAGATAAGGTACATGCTCACCTGAGGAAATGGTATGGAGGGGCGGAAATGAAGGAATGTGAAACAGTGTTACGTGCTTTAGTGTTAGCCAGGGAACCGGGAAAAGTAAAGGTGGGAACTTTATGTAAATTGTTAGAGAAATGTAGTGGCGCCGGTTGAAGGGATCTACCCCATGTATGCATGGGATGTAATATGGCGAAGATTTAGTAAATTAAGGATACGACCTAGGCCACGTGAGGTTATGTATCGTTTCCTGCATGGGATTTTGCCATCGGGAGCGATGCTCCGAGATAGGAGGGTTATCGAGGGTGGGGGGTGTGGCAGATGCAGTGGGGAAGAGACTGCATATCATGTTGTCTATTTTTGTGAAGGTTTGGAGTGCATCAGGGTATGGATGAATAAGGTTGTGGTGAGGGTGGGGGGTCAAGGTGTGTCGGTATTGCGAGCGTTGAGTCTTGATATGAGTGGTGTGGATGAGGGTGTGGTAAGGGGTTTAGCATATGTAATCGTGGACTACATATATGTTTTGTGGGGTATGAGGGGGAAGGAGGGTGGGGATGTCCTGAGAAGGACTTTGGCGGCGACGTTTTATCGAACCTTGTGTCGCAATAGAGACATTTTTGGGAAAAGGTGGGATGAGGTTTTTTCCGAGGGTTATAGAGGCCTAACAATAGGGAATTTATTGGCGTTATAAGGGGTTTTAACTGCCGGGGTGAGTAGGGTGGTAAAAGGGAGGGGGGTTCAGGGGTATTCAACGGGCTCACCTCCTTGGGTGCACAATGATGGGTGATTGGGTGAGATTGGAGGTACTCGTGTGGGTCTAGATGAGAGGTTGTGAAAGATTAGTTTAGCTTAGTTCCCTTGATGGGGAAGGTGTAAATGGCAGTTTAAATATATAAATTATATAATATGTATATTTTCCTTTGGTAGCGTATTATGTTTCGCTTGTACTGGTCTTGCAATTGAGAGGATATTCCTTTCACTATGTACCTTGAAGAACTGAGTTATTTTTGCATTTTTGTTACGTGTTCCTGCATCAGATTTAAAGTAATTTCCTATTATGTAAACGTGTGTGGATAAGGATTAATTCTCTAGAATAAAATTTTTGTATCTATATTTGTAAGTAATACTAGTTAGGCACGTGCTAGAAGGCACAGCGAAAGTATAGTCTTGTGGAATGTATGTTACGTTATTGGTAAGTTTGTATGTGGCGTGTTAGGTGTTATAAGGAGTTTGGAGTTGTTAAGTTACTAAAATCATGATGAACCTTTTGGATAATACTTATTCATGTTCTAGTCTTGGGTTCTTTAAATAATTTACATAGCCTAGTATTGTACCGCTAATGTGGCATGTGGTGTATTATCTTGCATTTTGAGTGTGAACTTCACGATATGCAATGTTTTGAATGTTTGTAATTCATGGTTAACATTAATATTTAATATCATATTGGTGGTGTATATTCTTCTACTTATTACAGTGTATGTGTATAGGAATGTAATGTTTCATATCTGTTTTAGTCTGTAAATTTGTGTTTTTGTGTCTTGTTCATGCACTACCAACTTTTAGGTTTTGATGAGGTCAGGGTATGACCATTCATTAGGATAATTCAATGTATGTTATTTAGAACGGGGACTGTACATACGGGGGGGGGGGGGGTAGAAGTGTCAGCTGTGTCTGCACTGGCAATAATGATTATTATAAAAGGAGGGTTTGTAGGTTATGTATATGGTTGTGGGTTATGTATATGGTTGTAATATGGCCATGATCTATGGTTTCTTAAAATGTACCAGGATTGTGTACTAGAGGTTTTGTAATATCTAGTATGGTTTTGAATTTTATACTCTTATACATTATTGTATTTGCTCTGTTTTAAATAAAAATATAAAAAAATCCTAGACAGACTGAAATTAGATTTTCTAATTGTGTAATCTTAGTCTGTAAAGACTGAAACTGAGTTTTCAAACAAGCCATTTTAATGGTATACTGAAAATTCTAGCACCACACTTAGAGTGTTTAAAAAACACTGTACTGCTATAAACATCTGAGTTTTTGTTATGCTTAAGTCAGCAATAATCGAGTCAGACACTACTGACCCTCTAAGCTTAACCTCAGGGTCAATGACCATGAAGGGTACAGGGTACATGTGTCTGGTGTTTATGGCTTGTTTGCTGTGTCAGCCTGACCACGATGATTAATCGTAAATAACGATGTCATACACTTCATTCACTATACACTATAAATGTCACTGTATAACTGTAATCACACGTGAATATTACTTACACATATATAAATTTCACTGTTAATATATATTTGAAAGCTTACACTTTATATATAAGTTCCTTTAATATAACAGGTAGATCTATAAGAAACAAACTTTAACACAATCTTGTCTCTTAATTTCTGTCTATAAACATTATAAACACTATGTGTATATATACACTCAGACAAACATCACCACCTGGGTTGTTGTCTTAATCAGCAATTTCTCGAGATTGGAGCAGTGGGTGCAGGGTGTGGGTGAGTCACCCAGCTCCCGTTTTCTTTGGGTGTCCGCTGGGTGAGCGCCCGTTTTCTTTTGGGTGAATGCTGGGTGAGCACCCGTTTTCTTTTGGCTGCCCATTCTCTGTGATTGAGTCTGGAGGGACTCATTTATACTGATTTATATTGTAAAACACTAGTTTTACAGCTTTTTTTGAAGGACCTTGGCTCATAGGTTATTTGTACACTGTAGTACAACATATTTGGACCACAGTGTGGTCTTTATCCGGTTCGAGCACAACCAAATTCTGTTGAAGATTTTGGCCTTACCTGCTGTGTTTAAATTATAACTATATATAATGAACACTTAGCTGATAAATGACAGCAAATCGTCTACACAGCCGCCCCTGCAGATGAGGTCTAGATGCTGTCGAAACCATCACAACATTGGGCTGTCAAGAGATACAATTTGTAAGTATAAATTACCCCTAGGGGGTGTTATGCCAGCATATTTCATTCGATGATGGCTGACGAAATACCTACTTGTTTGGACTCAAAAGTCCACACCTTACTGCCGATTATAGGTTGATTACAAACTCCTTGTGACTCAAGAGTTGCGCAATCCCCCGATCTACAAGAAATTCGTAACATACCTTGCTCTTTGTAACGTGAGCTATGGTGTTCTCAACACCTTCGACAGGTATCGGTGACTTGATAGAAGCTGAAGTGTCCTTGGATGTCCACGTCTTCCATTGTCTAGGAAACGCACACTGGTACACTATGTTCCACAAGATTTGTCTTTATTGTTCACAATGTATCACAAGAGAAGCTGATCACACTTCTCTTAAGTGTTTATTGTGTTTGAGACACTTGTTCACACTAACGCACAGATCAGTATCCTGGCGTCAGTGTCACTCTCCCTAGAGTCAAAGATAGTCTGGCGTTGCCACACCGCCCCAAGCCGTCACTGCCCTAGCACAAAAAAAAAAAAACGCTGACCTAGTACCTTGCATCCTTGTCACCTCCTCGATGAAGCAAAGCAGAATGTTTGTTTCTTGCTGTCTTAAGCATAGACAACAATGTACACTATTTTTACTATGGTAATAAAGTGGGAGCAGGATTTTCCTTAATTGTCCTGCTAAGTAAGAGATATACTGTCTCTTATAAAAATACACTTTGCAACACCGCTGCAAGGAGCAGAGGTCACTTGACTACGTGGCATAGCATCTGTGATCAATTACTCACTCTAGCAGTAAACAAGATGCTCGCCCCTTCTGAGAGGGCTTGGCCCCTCAGGGCTGAAAGGGGCTGAAGGGGCTGAAAGGGCTGAAGGGGGCTGATACCCCCCTCCTGGAGAAAATTTCTCCACATTTCTTGTATTCTCCAATTCCTCGGATCAAGTTTTTCTCGATATCAATAATACAAAGATTTTCCCCCCACACCACCCCCATCCCAAAATTTCTGCTCCAACTCCTTGGATCAAGTTTTTTCTCGATAACAATAATACCAAGACTCCATCTCCTTGGATCAAGTTTTTCTCGATAATACAAAGACTCCATCTCCTCGGATCAAGTTTTTGGATTCCCCCTCTGGGGGGGAAAATGAGCCAGCCAATGATTCTCGCCCAGGCAGGTCATAGCAGCTCTCCTTACTTACTCTGTCTCCCTATGATCCCCGTTGGGGAGGGGAACCTTTACCAGCGTTGTCATCGCCTTGACTTACACGATGAGCTACGCAAATCGTGTAAAGATCAAACCAAGAAAAGGTACCGTTGATGATTCAACGAAGATTGCTCTTGCAACTGTTGTTCAGGGAGCACTGGAAGTAAAATTCAACACCATATTGTCACTGAAAGAAGCATTCATTGTTGTGTCACGATGATGCTGAAGCAGAGAAGCTACTCACTACAGAAGCCATCACTACTCTTACTACTCAAGGGTTTACTGTTACGTCATCTCCTGCCCTCAGGGCAAGGAAATCAGTATTCCTAAACAAACTGGACAAGATTCTGACGTCTCAAACATCTGCTGAACTCAAGTCATCCATCGAGACGCAAAATACTTGGGCTACTGTTGACAGCATTACAAAAATCCCAATGAGAAGCCTCCACCGCCACCACCTCTCACTGAATCTAACCAGTCAGAAGCCTTACCACCAGAAACATCTTCTAATTCGTCTACTGAAGTTGAAAACGAAGCAACACCACCTTCCTCTACTCCACCACCGCCTTCTCTACTTAGCTCACGTCGATTACCTGGAACACCATGGGTTAAACACAAAGGACTCATATTCTACACCACGAGGCTATACCCTGCAAGCAAGACTCGCCTAGAACTCATCCAACATCTCCAAGACAACACTGTATCGTACCAAAGCGAAGAAAGACCATTCCCTACCTACAACCAGATACTCCACCAACTCCAAACCAAAGAATGCTACTACAGCACTCCCATAAGTGTGATACAACTCTCTCGAAAACAATTTACCGCACTGATAAACGGTTTAAGACCATAACCAACTCATCCTGCTTGCTGCCTTCTGACACTCCCAGCTCCTACTGCTGCCTTCGCCATCCTCTCCTAGTGAGCCAAGCAATGACATCAGTCAAGCCTCTCTATCTACGTCTCCAGTACTTTTGTACCACATGTCCCAAAGTGGTTGGGCCACTTGCCTTGATTCCTCCTCTTCCCCTCCTCACCATCCCTTTCCAGTTATTTCCATCCTTCCTTATCCTTCTTCCTTCCCATCTTACGACAGCTCTCGTCGTCCTCGATTCAATTCGATTCCTCTGGGGGGTAAGCATTCAAATGAACTCCCCCTATGGGGCATGGTACTTTCTCTTACTACAGGTCTAAGCAAGTGTGACATCACCCCACCTGTGTTTACTCGGCGGTCAGTGACGTCACGCGGCAACCTCACACACACAGGCTGAATCTTGTCGACTTCCCCCTATGTCAGTGACGTCACGTGATGACCACACACACACAGGCTGAATCTTGTCAAGCAGACAATAAAATGCAGGATAACTCTAATACACAAGATTTTCATATATTTATTATACAACCAATGCATTTCATATACATCCAACAAAAAAAAATCATTGATAAAAAGATACAATTCATTGACTGAATTCAACATATTTCTCTCTTGAAGAAATTCTGTGTATTTTGTTCTGGATCTTCTTTGTCGTCACCATCTCAGTATTACACATTTCATATACAACATAGGGAAAACATTTTCACTCTTAACCCAGGATAACCCAAATAATTTCACATTTTTTTCATTAATACCCACAACAATCTACAATTTCTTTACAAAAGATTCACTCTCCTCAAGTCTAGACATTTTTCTCGTTTTAACTATTTCATCAGAAAAAGTCACCACAACACTTACAACTTGTAACCACTTTTCGATAAATTCACTAGTCACAATTTTACATATTACGAAGTTAATATGCACACACACAAACACACAGACACACACACACACACACACACACACACACACACACACACACACACACACACACACACACACACACACACACACACACACACACACACACACACACTTTTCTCAATATGTCTTAAGAAATATTCTCTCTTCGACAACCTTTATCATGTCACTACAGAACAACCCCCAGATCACTTCGAACACTCTCATAAATCATTTGATTACTCACAAAAGCACCTTTGAACATTTCCAAACAACACTAAAACACTTCCAAAATATCATTTTGAATACTCCCAAATAAGATTTCACATCTCTGATTTATCTACACTAATATTATTTCATTAAATTACAACTCATCCCCCAAACTCCTCCCTCATTCTCCAGTAACACAAAAACTAACTCAAACGCCATCAATTTCTTTTGAATACTCCAAAAACATCATTCGAACACAGCCAAATCACCAATAAATACTCCCAGATGACTTTCATAAAAACTCTTGCACATCATTTGAACAAAAACACCTTTGAATAGTATCAAACACCATTTGAGTACTCCCAAATACACCATTGAATACTACTAAAACAACTCTGAATACAGTCAAAACACCACCAAAATCACCATAAACTAAGATCAACATCACAGACTAACACCAATTTTCACACAAATCCACCTCAAATCACTATAACCAAGACGATTACCAATTTCTATGAGTACACTCACCTCCAACTAAGATATGACATGAATGCAAAAAAATACATGAACACAATCCAAACACACACTTCTTTTTCGGTATGTCTAGTTCGACAACAACGGCCACAACCCACAACACCCACATCCCACAACACCCACAACCCACAATTTTTTCTCGTTTTAACTAATTTCATCAGAAAAAATCACAACAACAACCCACAACTTATAACCACTTTTTCGGCATCACTAGTTCGACAATAACACCCACAACCCTCATCACTTACCAATTTATTCACAATTTATTCGATACAAATTTTTCCCCTTCTTTTTACTGAATCTTAAATGTAATGCACATTCCTCCCTACATTATTAAAATTCTAATAAAATCCTCTTCATACCCATCTCCTTGCAGCCATATAAATTGATAATATACTCACAACAACTAATCATCTCACTACCCAACTACTGCGACATGTTTCTACACCCTCCATTCTTTTCCAATGCATCATAACTTTTCACTTCTATAATTTATTTTAAAATATTCACACATTATCTTTATTTTCAGTAAAATCCCCCCCCCCATATTTCATTAAATTTCTAATACAACCCTCCCCATACCCCTCTCCATCTCACCCACATTTCTACACATCCACTCACCCGTCTCCCAACACACCTCTTCAGAACAAACACAAAAATCACATTTCACATCCATAAATGCATCTCATCACCCATCTCAAATCCACTAAAATCACTTTAACCAAGATATTCACAAAATTCTATGACCACCTAACACACACACAGACAACTCACTTTACTTTGAACACTACCAAAAACACCAACAATTACCATTGAATACTCCAAAAACATCATTCGAACACTCCCATCATTTTTTTTTATAAATATATCACCCGGTGGCCTGGTGGCTAAAGCTCCCGCTTCACACACGGAGGGCCCGGGTTCGATTCCCGGCGGGTGGAAATATTTCGACACGTTTCCTTACACCTGTTGTCCTGTTCACCTAGCAGCAAATAGGTACCTGGGTGTTAGTCGACTGGTGTGGGTCGCATCCTGGGGGACAAGATTAAGGACCCCAATGGAAATAAGTTAGACAGTCCTCGATGACGCACTGACTTTCTTGGGTTATCCTGGGTGGCTAACCCTCCGGGGTTAAAAATCCGAACGAAATCTTAACACATCCAACTAAGATATGATATAAATCACATTTTTAGCCACATTCCCTCGATTTCGGTAATATGAACAAAATGATTGGGATAACATTAGAACATTTCCAAATTACGTTGGAGCACATTCAAAAATATATTGGAACACTTCCAAAATACAGTAGAGTACTCCAGAATTACTTTGAACGTCTCCATTTTTGGATATTTCCAAAATTAGTTTTGGAGACTTTATCTTAAAATCGAACATTATTTTTCTTGTTGGTAAACACACTCAATGGTAGAAATATTCACTCGATTTCTGGATAGAAACACAATCCTCGCTCTGAGAGACTCCTTGAGCTTACATGGCTTACCTCAAAGTATTGCATCATGATTTTTTTACAGTCCCCTCCAGCGACGCCATGAAATGGTGTTCACACCCAAGGTAGATTTAAAATAATCATCTCTTTCCAGACCAACTGTGTCCTCTTGTGCTAAAATTTGGTGAGGTCTCAGGGCTGACAGACACCATGAAATTAACTTAAATGAGATATAACATTTGTATTCTACCTCAATACTTTTTTCATGGTAAGGTTTGATTGATTTAAAATTCATCATGTCTTAAAATTTTTTATTAAACATTTCTCTTTTTAATGAATGAATCATCATATATTGTTAATCTTGGTGTAACAACACGCTCTAAACATCATAAATCCTCCTCTCTAAGTCTTGTTCTTCCAAGCCCCGTCACATCGGTACCTGTAAATGTTAATATTTTTTTTATTTCATTAGCATATAATGGGGAGAAATTTGCATCATCACCTGTAAAAGATATAAACCAACTAAAAGTTACTTATTTTTTTCACTATCCCAAACATATGCCTCTCAAGTGTTACATCAGTACATGTATTCTTCTCGTTAACTTAAATATCTTCCCATTATTGACTTAAAAGCATAATCATACTCTGTCCCCTTATTAACTTAAATGAATTAAAAGCATCTTGTTAGCTTAAATGATGTAAGTATTATGGTAGACATGATTCTTGGTGTTCAGGTAGAGAGAGAAGGTCGAAATGGTAAGTGACACATTTCACGAAGTGGTAAATATGAGTTATATATATTAGTTCAAATATAACTCTCTCTCTCTTCAAGTTATAATTACTTCCTCATAATAATTTAAATGAATTAAACCACTGATACAAGGTATATAATTTTTGCTTACCTTATAAGTTACTCACACATTAGGTTCAATGTTTTTAATATATTGTTTAATATCTGTGAAAAGTTCTCTCCAAATTAATTTCCACTTCTTTGTGTTGTACCATCTATGCAAAATGCATAGATTATACACTCTATTAAATATTTGACTGACAAAGTTTTCAGATATATTGTTTTCCAAAATATAATATACCAGATCGTCACTCCAATCCAATCATTTGACTGACAAAGTTTTCAGATATATTGTTTTCCAAAATATAATATACCAGATCGTCACTCCAATCCAATCATTTGCTAGAAATCAACACACTTGGCGAAGTTTCCCTATGGGGGTATGTTCATCTATCATCCACGATACAACTTTTTCTTGCTAAGATCACCTCCTCCGGATATTAAAGGTTTATATTCATTCCACTTAAGATTCTTCACCTCACCAAAGAAATCCAACAAATGTTTAACTCTCCCCATCCTGTATGACACTAAACTCGTGTAGATTCATTCACCTATCGTCATGGTGATGCCATGTAGTGTTTTTCATGGAACAAATTTCTCTACACATATAGTTATAAAAACTACTTACTCGACAACCCTCATGGTGAAAAGAGTATAAGAAGACACATCTGTATTGAGTTACAAGAGTATTTAGATGGAGACTTCAGATCTACGTAAGTTCCCTGGACTGTAAAAGTTCAAGTGAGATTTTTGTTATAGTCTAAAAAAAAATTCGTGTTAGAGTCATCTTGTGTTTAAGTTAACAAGAGGAAAAGTTCATTTAATAAGTGGAAGTTACATGTGAAAAATTTGTTACAGAAGCAAAAGTGTCTACACATCACTGATCTGATAAAGAAATGATTAATTTGATAGAAGACCTTGTTCACAACCCTCCAAAACGAAGGAAGGTGACTGAACAATATCTCACCGATAAAGAAATGCTTATCGCAATGGAAGATTTTGAATGTGAGTTTTTAATGAGATATTATTGAGTAAATTCACCCACAACGTAATTTTTAGAAATTCTAATGAGAAATATTTTTTTTTTCATTTGTTGAGTAACAAACTTAATTTTTGGGATATAATACTATATTTTATCAAAATTACAGGTAAAGAAGCAACAAAAGATGAAGAAAAATATCTTTCATTAATGAAAGGTAATATTACAAAAGATTTTAGCGACAGTGATAAAATTCTTTTAGTACAACAAGCAAATTGTTGTGCTGTTAAATTGAAAAAGGGAGGTCTTGCTGATGCTTTAAGTCAGGTTTTACCAATTAGCAATCCATATTTATTTAGATCACCTGGATGTCATAAAGCAAATCTAGCTAGTGAAGTCACTGGTGATAAATTTGGGAGCATAAAATTTGTAAATAATGGAAAAAATAACCCATGATTGCCAATATGTTTGCACAGTATGCGATGGAACCTCCACATAAGTGTTATATGAACTGTAAAGTTGATAGGACCTACTATAATACATGCAAATATTTAGATACAAAGAAAGGTCGTGAGATTATATTCAAAGAGTGCATGAATGATCTTGTTAAGTGGTTATTAACAGATCCCAATGGGATTATAATGGAAAAAGTTGTGTTTCCAGAAGGAATTGGATGTGCTTCAGCCGGAGGTGATTGGCATGCACACTTTTAGTTCATTTAAGTTAACAAGGGGAAAGTTCATGATTTTGCAAAGGAATTAAAAAAACGTCGTAGAAATATTGTTGTCATTATTGTAAAATATGACAAATAAAATATCTCTATAATACTTTTTTTGATTTATTCACCATCTCTCTAAAACCTTATTAGGCAACTGAATAGAGATCATACATCTGGCAGGAATGGTGATGAGTATAAACATCTCTGATCATTGTTGTTCATACATTAGTACCTCTTCCACCAGGGTGCAACTAACCATCTCAAGAAAATGGAGACAGACAATAGGATGGAAAAATATTTTAAAATTGAAGAAGGAAAATTGCACGATGAAAAATATTGTCGTGACAACGTCTGCATTATTTTTCATGCAAATTGTGTTGCTATAAAAGGATATGGTGCAAGTTATTATTTGGGTAAGAAATATCCTTATGCTGATTAAACCATTGTTCAATCTGAGAAGATGCAGAGTTGAAGAGCGTGATACTCCTGGAACTGTTATCGAGTTTGAACCTTCACTGGATCAAAGAAAATTGAATCTTCCTTATTTAGCAGCCATAATAAGCCAATTTGGTATTGCTGGACCATTGGAGGAAAATACCATTTCTCAAAATTTAATTGAAAAATCAAGAGATTCCCATTTGGTGTATGGTTTAAAGAAAGATACTATCGCAGACAGAATAAGATATTTCAAGGAATCCATTGAGAGAGTCATAAAAAGCATAAAAGACAATAAAAATATAAGAGAGGTTATCTTTCTGAAAGGTATTGGGAGGTATGAAACTTCAAATGATTATATCTGGAATATACATTATAAACCCATACTCGAAGATATGATAATGAAATTTAAGGAAGAAGGTATTCGATCAACAATGGTTGTCAAAGAAGAAATGAAAAACATTAACCAAGGTCAAGAATCAGAAGATGATTCGAAGTTATTGTCTTCTAGAATTGAAGGAAGTGCTTGGTATCCCTCATGAGGTAAGCAAAATTATTTACCTTGTATGAGTGGTTTAATTCATTTAAATTATTATTATGAGGAAGTAATTATAACTTGAAGAGAGAGATATATTTGAACTAATATATAACTCATATTTATCTTTTTGTGAAATGTGTCACTTACCATTTCGGCCTTCTCTCTCTACCAGAACACAAAGAATCATGACTACCATAATACTTACATCATTTAAGTTAACAAGACACTTTTAATTCATTTAAGTTAATAAGGGGACACAGTATGATTATGCTTTTAAGTCAATAATGGGAAGATATTTAAGTTAACGAGAAGAATTCTGATGTAACACTTGAGAGGCATATGTTTGGGATAGTGAAAAAAATATGTAACTTTTAGTTGGTTTATATCTTTTACAGGTGATGATGCAAATTTCTCCCCATTATATGCTAATGATATAAAAAAAATATTAACATTTACAGGTACCGATGTGACGGGGCTTGAAAGAACAAGACTTAGAGGGGAGGATTTATGATGTTTAGAGAGTGTTGTTACACCAAGATTAATAATATATGATGATTCATTCATTAAAAAGAGAAATGTTCAATAAAAAATTTTAAGACATGATGAATTTTAAATCAATCAAACCTTACCATGAAAAAAGTATATATATATATATATACTTATATATATATATACTTATATATATATACTTATATATATATATATATATATATATATATATATATATATATATATATATATAAAGTATATATATATATATATATATGTCGTGCCGAATATGTAAAACTGGTCAATTAGCAAGAACTCATTTAAAATTAAGTCCTTTCTGAAATTTTCTATTATACGTTTAAAGATATATTGTTTTCATTAATGTTAATGTAAAAAATTTTAATTTTGCACCAAAAGAATCTTAGAAAACTTACCTAACCTTATAATGAAAAAATCAATTTATTTTAGCCTAACCCAACTAAATATATTTTAAATACGTTTACAATAATTTAGTACTAAACAAACACAATCATATATTTTTTCGTTAGGTTCAGAATGATTTTGGCGAAATTATTGCATACACAAATTTTCACTTGTCTTATATGGCAAGTGGTCCATCGTTGTTCATAATTAATCCGTTCCTGGAGCCGTTACTATAAACGAAATTTACGATTTACGAATCAATTTTCCCCATAAGAAATAATGTAAATACAATTAATCCGTTTCTGACACCTAGAAGTATTAAAACAAAAAAAAATTTAACATGAAATATGCATGTAGTACATAAACAATACAACGGGAAATGATGAATGAAACATTAACAGCATAACACTTACCTTTATTGGAGATTCTTCTTAGTGTATGGGAGACTGGAGGAGGAGAGAGAGTGGATTGTTTATAGTTTGGAAGGGAAATCCCCTTCCATCAACACCTCAGGTACCATTTGCTTTTCTGGGGTTGCTTCTCTTCTCTGTTTCTTAATGCCACTAGGACCACCTTGAGAGTCACTGGAGTCCTGTCTCACAAAATAACTGTGGAGTGAGCTCTGTTTCTGGCGTCTCTTTAACACTTCCCTAAAATGGCCCAAGACTTTGTCACTGTACATGTTGCCAACCTGGCTTGCAACAACCTTGTTAGGGTGATGTTTCTCCATAAAGCTTTCCATCTTTCCCCACATAGTAAAAATCTCTTTAATTTCTGAAGAAGGCACCTTCTTCCATCTCTCTCCCTCCTCCTCTGCAGCAAGATTCTGAGCTGCGATGTGTTGCTCTTCCTGCTGAAGCTCTTGCAGCTCCTCAGTGGTGAGCTCTTTATTGTGGTCTTCCACCAATTCTTCCACATCCTTCAAACTCACATCCAACCCCATGGAACTCCCCAGAGCCACAATTGATTTTACAACAGACATAGGCTCATTAGGGTCAGTCCCAAATTCTTCAAAATCCCTCTTGTCGACACAATCTGGCCACAATTTTCTCCAGGCAGAGTTCAAAGTCCTGGTAGTCACTCCCTCCCAAGCCATACCTATAAGGGTTATGCATTGGAGGATGCTGAAGTGTTCTCTCCAAAATTCCCTTAGGGTGAAGTGAGTGTCTGTGGTCACAGTCAAGCACCTGTGAAACATTGCTTTTGTGTAGAGTTTGTAAAGTTTGCAATAACCTGCTGGTCAATGGGTTGCAGGAGAGGAGTGGTATTCGGGGGCAAGAACTTTGAAGAATTGAGACACTTATGCAACACATAGGAATCTTTATTGAAGAAACGTTTCGCCACACAGTGGCTTCATCAGTCCAATACAAAGTAGAAATGGGTAAGGAGAGTAGAAGTTTTGAGGTAATCAGTCCCTGATTACCTCAAAACTTCTACTCTCCTTACCCATTTCTACTTTGTATTGGACTGATGAAGCCACTGTGTGGCGAAACGTTTCTTCAATAAAGATTCCTATGTGTTGCATAAGTGTCTCAATTCTTCAACTTGTCGGTTTTCAAAACCATTCATCACGGCAAGAACTTTACTGTGATGAACCAAAACTCCTCGAAAATTAGGTCATCCAAGTTTGGAGGATGAGCAGGTGCATTGTCCATTACTAGCAGGCACTTCAGATCCAATTTCTTTTCCAGGAGATACTCCTTCACACTAGGGCCAAACACTTCATTGAACCACTCGACGAAAATTTCCCTCGTGACCCATGCCTTACTATTAGATTTCCAGAACACGCACAATTTACTATTCATAACATTGTTTTTCCTGAACACCACATTGTTTTTCCTGAACACTCTGGGATTTTCAGAATGGTACACTAGGAATGGTTTAACTTTGAAATCCCCACTAGCATTAGCACAGAACATTAGCGTCAGCCTGTCTTTCATAGGTTTGTGTCCTGGCATTGTGTAATGAAGGTCCTCTTTGGCATTTTCTTCCAAAAGACGCCTGTTTCGTCACAATTGAACACTTGTTCAGGTTTCAGTCCTTCAGCCTCTATGTACTCCTGGAATTCATGCACATATTTTTCAGCCGCCTTGTGGTCCGAACTGGCAGCCTCACCATGCCTTACCACACTGTGTATGCCAGTAAGGTTCTTAAATCTCTCAAACCAGCCTTTGCTGGCCTTAAATTCACTCACTTCACCACTGTTTGCAGGCAATTTCTTTACCAAATCTTCATGCAACTGCCTAGCCTTTTCACAAATAAACGAAGTCATAAGAGTATCTCCTGCTAATTGTTTCTCATTTATCCACACCAATAACTTCTCAACCTCTTCCAGTACTGGTGATCTCATTTTTCTCAGCATAGTTACTCCCTTTGCAACAACAGCATCCTTTATTTCATTTTTCTTGGCCACTATGGAACATAAGGTTGTGTAGGGTTTCTTATACATCCTGGACAGTTCGGCCACACTTGTACCACTTTCATATTGTTCAATGATGGTTTTCTTAAATTCAATCGTATTTCTCACCTTCTTTACCATAGGCTTGGCACTAGGAGCTTTCTTTGGAGCCATGGTAGCTTATTTAGTACTTGCAAGCACTAAAATAAATGGAATATTATGAAATATTTCGCTGGAGCACGTGAGGGGACCTTCGCTCACTGGTAAACAATGCCAGACTGGCTGCCGCCCTGGCTCACGCCGTGGGTACGCATCCAGGATGAACTACGACTCGCGAGTCAACCTATGAAAAGCGAGTCCATGTTTATACGAAAATACCTCTATGATTGGCGAATTTTACGATTGCCGGGAACTACGAAAAGCGGGGGACCACTGTATATGTATTTATATATATATATATATTTATATATATAATTTATATATATATTTATATATATATATATATATATAATATATATATATATACATATATATATATTTATATATATATATATATATATATATATATATATATATATATATATATATATATATATATATATATATATATATATATATATATATATATATATATATATATATATATATATATATATATATATATATATATGTAAGTACTACTGAAGGCAGCTCAGTGGTCTCTGCGGCTGAGCGGTCTCCTTTTCCTGAGCGGTCTATGCGGCTGTACGGTCTCCTTTCCTGAGCAGTCTCCTTCCGCGCCCACACGCCCGCCCGCACGCCCAATCCTTTTCACACCTTTATGCTAATGACCTTGACCTCACCCTCGACCACCTCGCCCTCAACCCCCACCCCCACCTCGTCCTCAACCCCCTACCACGCCCTTCAAGCCCCCACCAACGCCCCCCACGCGCCCGCCCTCGGGCCCGCCCGCGCCTTCTGCAGCGCCTTCTGCAGCGTCGTCCGGATCGCCCCCGCTCTCCGAATTTTTTTCCGATTTTTTTCGAATTTTTTTTATTTTCATTTTCTTGTGCTCTCCATCTCCTCGGATCAAATTTTTTGGATTCCCCCTATGGGGTTTTGAATTTCTTGTGCTCTCCATCTCCTCGGATCAACACCCTCCCTTACACCACCCCCACCCAATATTTCTGCTCCATCTCCTCGGATCAAGTTTTTCTCTATATCAATAATACAAAGATTTTCCCCCCACACCTCCCACCATCCACTTCTACCCCAAGTATTTCTCCTCCACTTTCTCGGATCAAGTATTTTGGATTTCCCCCTATGGGGTTTCAATTTTTTTTTTAATTTCTTGTGCTCTCCATCTCCTCGGATCAACACTCTCCTTTACACCACCCCCACCCAAAATTTCTGCTCCATCTCCTCGGATCAAGTTTTTCTCGATATCAATAATACAAAGATTTTCCCCCCACACTTCCCACCACCCACTTCTACCCCAAGTATTTCTCCTACACTTCCTTGGATCAAGTTTTTTGGATTACTCCCTATGGGGTTTCGAAATTCTTATGATCTCCTCGGATCAACACCCTCCCCTCACACCTCCCACCACCCACTTCTACCCCAAGTACTTCTCCTCCATCTCCTTGGATCAAGTTTTTTCTCCATATCAATAATACAAAGACTCCATCTCCTCGGATCAATTTTTTTTGCATTCCCCCTCTGGGGGTAAGCATTCAAATGAACTCCCCCTATTGGACATGGTATTTTCCCTTACTACAGGTCTAAACAAGTGTGACGTCACCCCACCTGTGTTTACTCGGCGGTCAGTGACGTCACGTGATGACCTCACACACACAGGTTGAATCTTGTCGACTTCCCCCTATGTCAGTGACGTCATGTGATGACCCCATACACAGGCTGAATCTTGTCGAGCAGACATTAAAATGCAGGATAACACTAATACACAATATTTTAATTTATTTATTATGCAACCAATGCATTTCATATACATTTCTGGTAATACAAAAAAAAAATACAAATTCATTGAAAAAAAGATACAAATCATTGACTAAAATCAACATAGAGTAATTCTTTTTCTCTTGAAGAAATTCTGTACATTTTGTTCTGGATCTTCTTTGTCGTCACCATCTCAGTATTACACATTTCATATACAACATAGGGAAAACATTACACATTTTCACTCTTAACCCAGGATAACCCAAGTAATTCCACATTTTTTTCGTTAATACCCACAACAATCCACAGTTTATTTACAAAAGATTCACTCTCCTCAAGTCTAGACATTTTTCTCATTTTAACTATTTCATCAGAAAAAGTCTGGCGAATCTTATCTGACCGATCTCATATAACATCTCAGGTCATCCCATAGCATCGTCTGAGACTATGACCTTCTCTCTCTCCTCTTCTAACCCGTTCTCCCCACCCCCACCTCCACCCCAAACCCTCACTCTCCCACAAACATCTGAAAATTTTCACTAATAACACACAGTTTTTCTCGTTTTAACTAATTTTATCAGAAAAAGTCACCACAACACTTACAACTTATAACCACTTTTCGATAATTTCACTAGTCACAATTTTGCATATTAGAGAAGTTAATACACACACACACACACACACACGCACACACACACACACACACACACACACACACACACACACACACACACACACACACACACACACACACACACACACACACACACACACACACACACACACACACACACACACACACACACACACACACACACACACACACACACACACACACACACACACACACACTTTTCTCAATATCTCTTAAGAAATATTCTCTCATCAACATCCTTTATCATCTTACTACAGAACAACCCCCAGATTACTTCGAACACTCTCATAAATCATTTGAATACTCACAAAAGTACCTTTGAACATTTCCAAACAACAACAAAAACACCATCAATTACTTTAGAACATTTCCAAGACAACATTTTGAATACTTCCAAATAAGATTTGACATCTCTAATTTATCTGCACTTACAAGTTTCATTAAATTACATCTCATCTCCCAAACTCCTCCCTCATTCTCCAGATTTTTTACAAGATTATCACAAAAATTAACCCAAACACTTATAACATGAGACATTTTACCAAAATAACACAAAGACATCCCCACACACCACACTTTGCTTTGAACATCACCAAAAATCACAATCAGTTACCTTTGAATACTCCAAAAACATCATTCGAACACCGGCAAATCACCACTGAATACTCCCAGAACTCCTTCATAAATAATCTTGTACATCATTTGAACACCTTCAAAACACCTTTGAATAGTCTCAAACACCACTTGAGTACTCCCAAATACACCACTGAATACTACTAAAACACCACTGAATACAGTCAAAACACCACCAAAATCACCATAAGCTATGATCATCATCACAGACTAACACCCATTTTCACACAAATCCCCTCAAATCACTATAACCAAGACGATTACCAATTTCTATGAGTACACTCACCTCCAACTAAGATATAACATGAGCGCAAAATACATGAACACAATCCAAACACACACGAACACTTACAACAGAATCACCTATTTTTCGGGATCTCTAGTTCGAAAACAACGCCCACAACCCACAACACCCACAACCCACCCACAACCCACATCACCCACAACCCACAACAACAACAACCCACAACTTATAACCACTTTTTCGGCATCACTAGTTCGACAACAACACCCACAACCCACAACACCCACAACCCACATCACCCACAACAACAACCCACTTATAACATCTTTTCGGTATCTCTGGTTCGACAACAACACCCACAACCCACAACACCCACAACTCACAACACCCCACAACCAACAACACCCACAACAACAACCAACTTATAACATCTTTTTCGATATCTAGTTCGACAACATTACCCACAACCCTCATCACTTACCAATTTATTCACAATTTTTCCTCTTTCGATACAAATTTTTCCCTTTCTTTTTATTGAATCTTAAAATGTATCTCCCTACATTACTAAAATTCTAATAAAATCCTCTCCATACCCATCTCCTTGTATCCACATAAATTAATATTTTTTTTTTTTTTTATATTTTTATTTAAAACAACACAATACATTAAATAGATAAAAGAACACAGTATCAGTTCTTACTCAAAATTATAAATTTCATTGTCTAAATGAACACAGACGATTAACGTTGTGTTGTCACACCTGTCCCTCATCCCATATACATTACATCCAATGTAACTATGTTAAGTAAGATTACACAAGATAACATAACAATATTCATCATTATTATTATAACCAAGGAAAACCCAAACCTACAATCTGCATTATTTTTTCCACTTTGTTATTTATATATTATTAATCCACATAATCTTCAAACCCTCCTTTACAATACTCATTATTGCCAGTGCAGACACAGCTGACACTTCTACCCCCCCCCCCCCGTATGTACAGTCCCCATTCTAAATAACATACATTAATTTCCCTAATGAATGGTCATTGAAAACAATTTCTACTAAAATAACCCAACCCAGCAGACTTCCAAACAAAAACAGTCAGGGTCATTATAAGACATGTAGGAACGAGTCCTGCAGTCATATATGTATACATATACGCATGCATATACACATACGTGTATGTGCACTTATTCATAAGAACAAACTAAATCATACATAGAAATAAATCGCTAAATGACTTGCCTGCAAATAAACTAAATATTACAATCTATGATAGAACTATACCTAAGACATTGGTTCCTCCAAACACACCTACACATACACAAAGTTAATGTTACCGATTAACACTCAATATATAATAGGACCTTCCATACAAAATAAGGGTATATATAAACCCCATCAAATACTTATATATTTTCGTACATAGTGCATAATGTACATATTCAATACAATAAAAAAAAAGACGTGTATGACAAGGCTAAATCTATCTTCAGATTAAAAATATATAAGACATAACCTCACATTATACATATAAATATAAACCTCCTATATAAAATGATTCTTATAACAATAAGGGAAAAAACCGAAAATCACATACAACTTTTGACTCTGTGATTTTACAAAAATTCATAAGGTCTACATACTCTGGAGCCCCCAACGGCTCCCTACAATAAACTTTACCCACATCAACCACCGTGCAAACCAATCAACCATACCTCAGCAGGCTTCCAATCACACCAAGAGGGCGCACCACTGAAGAGACCAACCCCTTGCCTCTCACCCCATACTCAAACGGAGTAAACGTTCAACAGTAAGTCCACGATATCCCTCCGGAAAACTAATTACCCACCTTCCCCCATATAATTGTTTGTTCCTACATGCTGTCCTATAAAAACTCGCCGCCAACGCTTTTATCCTAATGTTCCCCTCCACCTCCCTCATCCCCCAAGAAACATACAAGTAATCAACTATTACATATCTGATAGCCCTTCCCACCTCTTTGGGTACCCCTCCCATATCTAACATTAAAGCCCTAAGGGGTGATATCTTTCCCCCCCCCCCAATAAAAAGAAAACCCTCTTCAACCACAATCTTACCACCTCCAATGCAGAACAAAAATATACTACATGAAAAGCCGTTTCAACTTCCCCACAAAAAGCGCATGACGCCTCTCTCACAAAACCCATTCGTCTTAGCACCTCTTTCGATGCTAACGTCCCCATAAGAAATCTATATACTAATTCCCTCGCTCTTGCCGGTATTCTTAATTTACTAAATTCCACCCATATCACTCTCCAATCATATGTGGGATACACTGCCATCCCTTGCATTAATTCCTGACGACGGCCCACACCCACTAACCGTTTTACCTTGAGTTTTTTAACATTGCATACCTTTAACATAAACCGCAACATGTCTTCACACTCCACTAAGTCCCTGCCACCCCACCATTTGCGGATATCCCCCATCACCTCCCCCACCCGAAGACCCCTTTCCCCCGCTGCCCGAATATACCTCTGCTTCACATATAGCGCCTTCACCCTAGACCCTAATGCAATCAATCCCAGTCCTCCCTGCCTTACCGCAGTCATTACTACATCTTTGCCCAACCACGCCCTCCCATAGCCCCACACATACCTTAAGACTCTTCTTTGCATTTCCATAATATCCTGACTTTGTAATGGGTAAATTTCCGCCACTCCCCACACCTTACTATAAATCAGCGTATTTACCACCACAACCCTTTGATGCAAGGTTACATCCCCGGCCCTTAGACTCCTCAGCCTACTCAAAGCTCTGTCCATTACCATTTCTGAATTAACCCTCCTGCTCTCCTGTGCATCTGCCAAAAACAAAATCCCACAAATCTTTAGCCTATCTACAGTTATCCAACCAAACTCCTCCCC
Source organism: Cherax quadricarinatus (assembly GCF_038502225.1). Taxonomy (NCBI): domain Eukaryota; kingdom Metazoa; phylum Arthropoda; class Malacostraca; order Decapoda; family Parastacidae; genus Cherax; species Cherax quadricarinatus. Next base: position 20,051 of record NW_027196548.1, on the reverse strand, counting down.
CAAGGTCCCTCCTACCCAAGCCCCTACCTCCAACAACCGTGATTTCTGCTTATTAACTCTCATCCCAGTAGCATTCCCAAAAATCTCAATTACCCTTCCCACTTTTCTTAAATCTTCAATCTCATTAAGTAAAACAGTTGTATCATCTACATAACCAACAATATTCCCACAATATCCTCCACTCTCCCCCAACCTTCCCATCCCACCATCAACCAGAACATAGAAAGGATTCTGCATACATGCAAAGAGTATTTGGGAGAGTGGACACCCCTGCCTTAAACCCCTTCCCATGCTTACTGAACTACCCAACCTCCCATTTACCTGTACTCTCATTGATGCATTCTCATACAAAGTCCTCACCCATCCAACCACCCTCCCTCCAAAACCCATTCTCACCATACTCTCAATCAAAAATTCCCTATCCACATAATCATAAGCTTTCTCCCAATCCAGACCTAGAATACCTCCCTTATTACTACCCTCAAGGAAATCCCGAATACGACCATGACCTACCCGCATACTCCTCCCCGGGATACCAAACTGTCCCCCATGTATCACCGACCCCATGACCTTCTTCAGTCTATTACCCAAAATTTTCGCAAAAACCTTGTAATCAGCGCACATCAAAGATATTGCACGGTAAGCACTCAACTCTCTACCCCCCCCCTTCTTTGGCACCAAAACTATGACACCCGTACTTTGCGATATGCCCAACTTCCCACTAGTTAACATATGGTCCAATAGCCTAACAAAACACTGCCTAATACACCCCCAATGTGCTCTATAAAAATCATTTGGTATACCGTCTATCCCTGGTGTTTTCCCGGTACTCATCCCGAAAACTGCCTCTTCCACCTCAACCTCACTTATACCAACCTCCAACCCCACTCTATCCTGCTCACTTAAAACGCTATGGAACCCCCCTTCAAAAATACCCTCCCAGGAACCCCCCTCCCTCCAACTCCATTTCTCTCTAAACCAACTATCAGCATAGAGACTCATACTTTCCGTATTGGATAGGACTCGACCCACTGGATACCCTCCCACCCCAGGGCTTGTCTCCAATTGTAGAATGGTGGTTACACTCTGTCGGTCCCGAAATTTACGTAAAACATACCCAGACGGCTTATCACCCCACAAAACATCCTCTAACCCCGCCCTAACCCTAATTGCATCAAACCTATCATTGTGTAATTCAGCTATTCTACTCCGCAGTCTGTCCATATCATCCCTCCTACCACCTCCCCCAACATAACAATCTTGCAACTGTCCCTCCAGATAATTTTGCAACCCAAAACGCCACCTCGCCTCCTCTCGTCCCCTAGCCTTAAAAAAATTCGCTATTCCAGGTTTTGCCTGCATTTCCCACCAATCTAACAGATCTATCTCCCTGTTCCTAGCCTCCCAAAAAGGCAACCACCAATCACTGAAAAAAGGCCCCTCCCCCTCCTCCTTAAGAAGCCTTACATTTAATTTCCAGTACCCAGAATAAATACGCACCACTCCATCCCACATCAAATCTGCTATTACCGCTCTGTGATCAGAAAACCCCACATCGAAGGTTTGCACCCTCACAACATCTATACCCTGCTTAATATAAATTCTGTCTAATCGCGCTTCATATCCCCTACGGACGAACGTATGCTCCACTAGGTAACCCCCCCTCCCCACCACATCAACAACCCCAATATCTCGCAATACATCCCTCAGCACACTCAGCACACAACCCGCCCCTCTCGGTTCGACATCACCACTCCTAATCACACAATTCCAATCACCTCCTATTACTGTTATAGCAGGCAAACCTCTCAAGTGATACAGCAATACCTCTCTGACAAAATCTACTTTTACCCTGATATTACTAGTTGCTGGCATGTAAACTCCCACGAAACTAACTCGACTCTCACCCCAGACGCCATCCACCCTCACGATCCTCCCACCCCCCCCTCTTCCCAACCGATGACACGCAAGGGGCTGGTCTCCTTTACCGCAACTGCTACCCCACCTTTCAATTGCAAACCACTGGTTACATACATCCGATATCCTTTCACCCTCAACACACTACCAGCCCTGTGATTATGCTCTTGCAAAAAGCATATGTCAACATCAAACCGCCTTAAAAACCACTCCAACCAAACTTTCTTGACCTCAGTCTTAAGTCCATTAACATTAAGCGTGACACATCTGAAAATTACAGAAGGGGCGGCTTTCCCCTATGCCTCTGGGATTTACCCACTGCACTTTTCATATTACGTGTTCCTTTGCCACTCGAGTTTTCCTGTGCAGTCACCTCCCCCCTCCCTTTCCCAATTTGCAACTCAGGCACACCTCTACCACTATGTGTCCTCGGCTCCACAACCGCTGCCCATGACTTCTTCCCCGGCCTCTGCCCCGGGGTAATGACCTCATCTATCTCTGATGCCGCAGTTCGTTTCCTAGAACTCACACTTACACACATATCACCCTCAGACAAATCCTCCTGGTGTACCTCCACGGCCACCACATGCTCCCGCCCAATCTTACTCAAGTCTTCCTCAACAATTTGTTGTCC
>NW_027196548.1:10000-15000 GCF_038502225.1 Cherax quadricarinatus | reverse complement strand
CCAGAAACACCTGCAGAAGGACTCCAGCCACGACACCCCCAAGGCAACTGAACAATCCAAACCAACCATCACACACCGATCCCTCTGTTTCCACCCCCCGCACCACAGTTACAGTATTAGAACAGAAGTTGAAGGTTTGGTACACAAATGCAGATGGATTAACGAATAAACATGAGGAATGGCAAGAAAGAATCAATGAGAAGTCCCCAGACATCATAGCAGTTACAGAAACAAAACTCATGGAGACAATAACAGATGCAATCTTCCCACCAGGATACCAGATCATGAGGAAAGATAGAAGGGGCAGGGGGGGAGGTGGGGTTGCTCTGCTCGTAAAAAACAGATGGAAATTCGAGAAAATGGAAGGAATAGATGAGACGGGAGAAAGAGACTACATAGCAGGTACACTTCAGTCGGGGGAACACAAAGTGGTCATTGCAGTGATGTATAATCCACCACAGAACTGCAGGAGGCCAAGAGAGGAATATGAAGAGAGCAACAGAGCAATGGTGGACACACTTGCTGAGGTGGCAAGAAGAGCTCACTCCAGCAGAGCAAAGTTGCTGGTTATGGGGGATTTCAACCACAGGGAGATTGACTGGGAAAACCTGGAGCCACATGGGGGTCCCGAAACATGGAGAGCCAGGATGTTGGACGTGGTGCTGGAAAACCTCATGCACCAACATGTTAAGGACACTACCAGAGTGAGAGGGGAGGATGAACCAGCAAGATTGGACCTTGTGTTCACCCTGGGCAGCTCAGACATTGAGGACATCAAGTATGAGAGTCCCCTAGGAGCTAGCGACCACGTGGTTCTGTGCTTTGAATACATAGTAGAGCTGCAAGTGGAGAGAATAACAGGAGTAGAATGGGAAAAGCCTGACTATAAAAGAGGGGACTACATAGGGTTGAAGAACTTCCTGCGGGAGGTCAAGTGGGACAGAGAACTGGCAGGAAAGCCAGTAAATGAAATGATGGAATATGTAGCAACAAAATGCAAGGAGGCAGTGGAAAGGTTCATTCCCAAGGGCAACAGTAACAACGGGAAGACCAGAACAAGCCCCTGGTTCACCCGACGGTGTAAGGAGGCAAAAACAAAGTGCAATAGAGAATGGAAAAAGTACAGAAGGCAGAGAACACACGAAAATAGGGAGATCAGTCGCAGAGCCAGGAATGAGTACGCACAGGTAAGGAGGGAGGCCCAGCGACAGTATGAAAATGACATAGCATCGAAAATCAAGACAGACCCGAAACTGTTGTATAGCCACATCAGGAGGAAGACAACAGTCAAAGACCAGGTGATCAGATTAAGGACAGAAGGTGGAGAACTCACAAGAAATGATCAGGAGGTATGTGAGGAGCTGAACAGGAGATTTAAGGAAGTTTTTACAGTAGAGACAGGAAGGGCTGTGGGAAGACAGAACAGAAGGGAACATCAAGAGGGAATATACCAACAAGTGTTGGATGACATACGAACAACTGAGGAGGAGGTGAAGAAGCCCTTAAGTGACCTTGACACCTCAAAGGCGATGGGACCGGACAACATCTCCCCATGGGTCCTTAGAGAAGGAGCAGAGATGCTGTGTGTGCCTCTAACCACAATCTTCAACACATCCCTTGAAACTGGGCAACTACCTGAGAAATGGAAGACAGCTAATGTAGTCCCCATATTTAAGAAAGGAAACAGAAACGAGGCACTAAACTACAGACCTGTGTCTCTGACATGTATTGTGTGCAAAGTCATGGAGAAGATTATCAGGAGGAGAGTGGTCGAACACCTGGAAAGGAACAAGATTATAAATGAAAACCAGCATGGGTTCATGGAAGGCAAATCTTGTATCACAAACCTCCTGGAGTTTTATGACAAGGTAACAGAAGTAAGACATGAGAGAGAGGGTTGGGTAGATTGCGTTTTCCTAGACTGCAGGAAGGCCTTTGACACAGTTCCCCACAAGAGATTAGTGCAGAAGCTGGAGGATCAGGCACACGTAAAAGGAAGGGCACTGCAATGGATAAGGGAATACCTGACAGGGAGGCAGCAACGAGTCATGGTACGTGAAGAGGTATCACAGTGGGCGCCTGTTACGAGCGGGGTCCCACAGGGGTCAGTTCTAGGACCAGTGCTATTTTTGATATATGTGAACGACATGATGGAAGGAATAGACTCTGAAGTGTCCCTGTTCGCAGATGACGTGAAGTTGATGAGAAGAATTAAATCGGACGAGGATGAGGCAGGACTGCAAAGAGACCTGGAGAGGCTGGACATGTGGTCCAGTAACTGGCTTCTCGAATTCAATCCAGCCAAATGCAAAGTCATGAAGATTGGGGAGGGGCAAAGAAGACCGCAGACAGAGTATAGGCTAGGTGGACAAAGACTACAGACCTCACTCAGGGAGAAAGACCTTGGGGTGACCATAACACCGAGCACATCACCGGAGGCACACATCAACCAAATAACCGCTGCAGCATACGGGCGCCTGGCAAACCTGAGAATAGCGTTCCGATACCTTAAAAAGGAATCGTTCAAGACACTGTACACTGTGTATGTTAGGCCCATACTGGAGTATGCAGCACCAGTCTGGAACCCACACCTGGTCAAGCACGTCAAGAAGTTAGAGAAAGTACAAAGGTTTGCAACAAGGCTAGTCCCAGAGCTCAAGGGAATGTCGTACGAGGAAAGGTTAAGGGAAATCGGACTGACGACACTGGAGGACAGAAGGGTCAGGGGAGACATGATAACGACATACAAGATACTGCGGGGAATATACAAGGTGGACAGAGATAGGATGTTCCAGAGAGGGGACACAGGGACAAGGGGTCACAACTGGAAGCTGAAGACTCAGACGAGTCACAGGGACGTTAGGAAGTATTTCTTCAGTCATAGAGTTGTCAGCAAGTGGAATAGCCTAGCAAGTGAAGTAGTGGAGGCAGGAACCATACATAGTTTTGAGAAGAGGTATGACAAAGCTCAGGAAGCAGAGAGAGAGAGGATCCAGTAGCGATCAGTGAAGAGGCGGGGCCAGGAGCTGAGTCTCGACCCCTGCAACCACAATTAGGTGAGTACAATTAGGTGAGTACACACATACATACACATACACACAAACTCATCTTAGTAGGAACTAGTTACCGCCCTCCCTCCCATGACCAGTTCTTAGCAAACTTTTCAAGAGTTTTGTCAGTAATTGATAACAATTGCGAGACAGTAATACTGGGAGACTTCAATATCTGTTTTCAACAGCAAGATAATGGACTATGTAATAAGTGTAAGAAAATACTAGGTTTAAACAGTTATACTTAACTAATTAATAAACCAACCCGGATTACACAGTTCTCAAGACACCATACTCTACCGTATACTTTGTAACCACTCTGATAACATTAGTCAGTCAGGCGTCATTATCACAGGCCTTAGTGATCATTTCATCATTTACCGCACCAGGAAAATCATTAGAGAACAGATAGGCCTACACAGGACAATAAAAATGAGGTCAACTAAAACTACAGTAAATAAATACTGGTAAATATGCTACACAGTTATGATTGGACAGCGATAACAAGTTACATGGAAGTAAATGATGCCTGGGAAAAATTCAAAACAATGTTCACTGCCATTCTTAATAATATCGCAGCAGTTAAAGAGGTTAGGATTAAACGAAGAACTGAACCCTGGATGACTACTGAGATATTAGATAATATGAAATTCAGAGACCAGTTGCTTAAAAACATTTAAAGCAATCAGACAGGATATTGCAGCACTTAATGAATTCCAAATGATAAGGAACAGAGTGCAGAGGCTTATAAAAGGCATGGCACTATTGCTCAAAAATCGAAGAGTAGAACAATAACACCACGAAGCTCTGGAAACAGCTAAAACAGTTGTGCGATAGCAATAAATTTGTAGATAGATCTAACATGGGAAACTAGAGGAGATAATTAGAACTGAGTATACTACAAACTCTGATCATACAATACAGCGAAAAAATAATGTGAGGGTCCTGGTAGTGGTAATGTCTGAGGATCTCACTTTCAAAGATCACATCAGTGCCATGATCACAACTGCAAAGAAAATAATAGGATGGATAATGAAAACATTCAAAACGAGAGATGCCAAGCCAATGATGATCCTTTTCAAATCACTTGTTTTCTCTAGGCTGGAATACTGCTGTACATTAACATCTTCATTCATAGAAGGTGAAATTTTAGATCCAGAGAGTGTACAGAAAACTTTTACTGCACATATAAGTTCCACCAAACACCACAACTACTGGGAATGCTTGGAAGCACTTGACTTGTGGGCGCCTTTGACTTCTGTCAGACCACTGTACTTGGAGTTTCTGTTGAGCTGGGTAACGGATTGTGGTAAGGCTTCTCTTTATGATGTCGTTGACCTCCTCCTGTCTACCATACTTCCCTTCTGGTGTGTGACACACGAGACCATGACGTCGGAATTGTTCAGCTGTCGCCTTTCCGCAAATACACCTATGTTCGGTGAGTATGGGGGCGGCTAGGCAAGAGCAACACCAATCCAAATGGCCTGTGGTTCGAGCCGAGTGCCCAGAGAGGAATTGGGAACAACTAGAGGAAAATCTCCCAAATATGGTGCCTTTACTGTTAGGAGACGAGCTTTGTCTTTTCCTGAAGCTTTGGTGAGCATTGTGTTGGCAATTTCTACCAAGATTGGTTTGTCCCAGTGGGACTGTTTGTGCTCTCTGGGAGGAGCTGGTCTACTGGAAGAGTTGGCAAGGGTGTCCTACCCAATGGCTGCTTCAATGAACCTGGGATCTTGAACTCCTACCTCATCTCTCAATCATTCGGGGACAGTATCCTTGACTAATCCACTGGAAGTCAAACATGAAGGCAAAAATGCAGGTAGAGCTGCCTGCATTGCTTTGCGCACCCCTACACCTCCCAGTGGCACTAGGAGGGTTACCTGATCCCATTACTGATCTTCCAGTGACAGATTCAGTGCCTTCTTGAAGACTGATTTCAGGAGTGAGTCA